>NW_011964874.1:0-5133 GCF_000949405.1 Vollenhovia emeryi
AAAATTTTGAGACCAGTTGCACGAAGATCGGCCCACAAATGCGGGAGGAGTTCGCGGTCAGACAGACAGACAGACACCCGGTGCTTATATATACATATAGATATGTACCTATATATATTTACCGAACAATCCTTTAAATAATATGGGATTAATTGTTGGTCTATTCGTCCTTTTTCCCGTTGCAGAATAATTAGCAATACTCGAATCTAAAATAAGCAACGACACCCGCACCCGCTACGATGGCCGGCTCAGCATCATCGTCCATGTTCCGACAAAAGCCTAAAACGATCTGCCTGAAATGCAAGCATCATCCTAGAAACCTGCTGAACAAGTTTTCGCAGTTGCTGGAGAGGAAAGCTTTTAGCGATATGACACTTGCTTGCGACGGAAGAACTTTGCGGGCGCACAAGGTAAACAGAGCAGACAGAGATCATCGCGATAATAACGCGACGTCAATGAGGCGCTTTCTCATATCCCGCGTGCATATCTTGCAGGAAAAAGACGGCCGTCGCATGAATACGTGAATTATTAACTTTTCAACTTGATTAAATTTGAATAACGTAACTACCGCGGACTCGGTTTGACCTCGCTAAATAAATGGCGTAATATCGCGAATTGAAAAGCGATTGCATTTTTCATTAACCGCACGCCGAGCATTACGAATGCGCATGATGATTCCGTTCGAGGGAAAGGAAAAGAAAAGGCGTGACGATAGTGCAGCATCTTCCACGCCGGCGATTCCGCGTGAGCCTTATCTTCGTTTAGGCTTAGACTTCCCCGGCAACTTGGTCGCAATTAACACCCGCCTGTTATCGATATGTCCGACACGTAACGCCTCGTGCGGCTGTTCATAGCGCATGTAGAATTTTAAGTTGCGACTTCTGCGCTACGCGCTTTATTTTACACGGCTCCCTTCGCGCTCTTCGCAGATAAAATCGTCGCATAAATGATTAACAATCGCGCCCGGCTCGCGTGTTCGCAGGTTATACTGGCGGCGTTTAGCACGTATTTTGACACGATTCTCTCGCAATATCAGGAGAAGGACCCTATCGTCATCATGCGTGACGTTAAATTCTTGGACCTCGAACTACTGGTTGACCTCATGTACGGCGGGCTTACGTCGCCGCTCCCGCGTCTCGCGTCCCCATCCCTCGCCTGGCAATATCGATCGCCGTGCGGTCACATCTCGCCACGCGCTCGAATTGGACAGTGGGCAGGGCAAAGACGACGATTTTCGATAATTAATTACTCGTTAACTATTGCGAAAATTGCAAATGGTTCAGGACTTTTCTGTTCATCTCGATCCGTTCTACCTTCTCGCGAGCTCTGGCACAAATGTTGTAACTCACCCTGTATATTAACTGCAGATTGGGCTTTTTTAACCCACAATTACTGCGTAGATCAAAAACTTGCAAGTCAAACTAATTTAAAACAGTTTACAATGAAACTGTTAAAGGTATGAGCAACACATAAATAAGTTTCTGCACAATAAAGATTTCACAATAATGATTTTTCGTAAATAATTATAATTCTAGAGTTTGTGTTCGGCAGTCTTGCTTACTAGCTGTGCAGTTATAACGTTTCTCATGCGAAAAAAGATTTTTCCAAATTTCGCAAGGAGGAAAAATTGAAGGAAGAAAAGAGCGATTCGCAGAACTCCAATTCAGAACAAGATTGTCCCGAAATACCTGGATTGCCTAATCCAAACTGGGTTAAAGTCGGTCACGTCAAAAAGCTAAACATATGCCCAGTGGATACGGGTGAATCCTTATCCTGGCATACATTAAAATTTACACAAGGCGGAATATTTATGGAATACGATGGAATGATTTTTTGGGATAAGTAAGTATAGAATCGAAAATTTTTTATTCTTATTATATTGTAGAAGGTATAAATTATGATTTAATATACCTTTTGCTGATAAGTATTGATCAGTACAAAGTATTGACTACATAATCTCTTTGATATTTAATTAATTTAAGCTACCTGTTAACTACTTTCACTGTTTATAATTTTCGTAAACCAATTAAACATATATGTTAAGTATAAATATAAGTATAAAAGCAGAAATATATTTAGTAATTTTAATAACAAATTTATATACAATATTGAAGCATAATCATACGAAATCTGCTAAAAGATGAAAAATTTGTATCTTATACAACCCGTTGAAAAAATCATGTTAAATTTTTATTACATGTAACTAGAATGTTCCGAGTATACGACAAAAAGGCAAAACGATTCTTAATCGGACAAGAGCTGGAATCCATATTGATATTGAGAGCGATTGACCTACATGAGACTGGTGGCAAATTCGTCTTTCTTCCTAATACACCAATTTTAAACGTTGATATTGTAACGAAGCGCAACTCTTCCCCGGTACTGAATTTCGGACAGGACTCCGGCGGGTATCACTTATTACGCGAATAAATGCGGAACTTAGTCGGACGCGCGGTTCCGACTAACGGTTGGAAGAGTTGGCTTTCTTTCGGTCGGTTTTGACGTGCTGTGTGTCGGTTTAATTAAATCCCCCGTTCCTCCTATGTGCCGAATATGCTCAGCTCCAGGGCCGTCTGGAGGAAAGGAGGACAAGATCTTACTTCGCTTAGTGAGGTAATCGCTTGGAAGGATCGGGAATAAATCGTACAAGTATTTAATTTGGTAGAAAACGATAGGAGCGTGGTTTATTCATGGATAGGATACATGAGATCGATACATGATATAGATAAAAAACCAGTAAAACTCGTAAAATGTTGGCAAAACTGGAACCAAATTGGATTTTAATAAAATCTATTGATTGCGGCGACGAAGCTGCTGAGTGGCTAAACACGTGTGTATCTAATAAGTTTTCATGTCTAATTCTCTCTTATATTATCCATAAACGAAATATTCAGTAAAATATTATATTCCGCAGGTGTCTCCGGAAGTCTAGTTTGCGTTTAATACGAGCAGAATATGAAATTACCGACAAATCAATACTAAATCGAAATGATGTGTTAATATTAAATGAAGAAGATGTTGAAAATTGGGTAATTAACATACTTTTACACAATTTTTCTTTCTTTTCAATGTCTATATAAAATCCGATTGTTAAATTTAAGTACCGATTGATTATCTTTGCAATTAGACACTTAATTATCTATGCAATATTTATTATATACTAAAATATAATGTAACTATAATTACACAGTAAAAATATACGTAATGCTGCTTCTGAAAGAATCTATCCAGCATTTATGTAGACGTTCATATTATGCTACAATGTATCAATATTTTTCTCCATTATTAGGATTTTACGGCTTTAACGCATTGCGTAGTGGTAACGCAAGAATCATTAGAAATGTTCTATTACTCAGATCCTTTAGCAGTAAAACTTCGACCACATATTTTAATTTCGAGTCCTGGATACCCTGCTTTTGCGGAGCAAACTTGGGAATGGATAAAGATCGGCAATGTAATCACGAGGAATTTGATGCCTGTCTTGAGGTGTGTATATATCGTTTGTTATGTTGCTCAGAGAATTAAATACCTTTTGGATGTTTTTTTCGTGCAAATCCAATATTCTGAAAAATAACTTAATATACTCCGAAAAAATTTCAAATCTTTAAGTATAACAGCTATAAAATTGATTAATCATGTAGTATTCGTATTGTTCTAAAATTCTCGTAACTTCTAAGCTCAAACAATTCTTTGTATCTTTAATACATGTTTACTACATTTATTTAATACTCTAAGAACATTGAAATGCATTTTAAAATGCAACTATAGAACCTGTTTAATTATATTTTCTATTCATTCGCATTATTACTGCTTTCTTGGATTTTTAAAAATGGATTTTATTTCTTTAATTCAATATAGCCATCCAAGACACCAGCGAAAGGAACATTACAGATCCGGACTGCCTTCGTTTATGGGAGTTTTTTATGGATTATACACTACGGGGTACTTGAACGTAAATGACGACGTATTTATTCATATGACAAAGCCTGAAAATACTGGACTGCGAAAATGTTTCACCAAATAATATAAGTAATGCTAAGAAAACTCGCAATTTAAATGTTTTCTTAATAGTCTCACAAAATTTAGATTCTGAAAATGTACCGAGCGTTGTTCTTTTATTCTTTTAAATGTAGAGTATTAAAAAAGGATAGAATTCTGTTTTTTACCTGTAGGGGATTCTTTTCGGATGGCCAAATAAATTGTCAAGATGTTCGTTCAGCGAAATATATTTAATTACTTGTCAGAACAGTCGGTCGAGAATTCTGTCTCGGTTACAAGCTTAGACGCGCGGGAAGACGACTGTCCCTTTTCTCCCTGATCCTGCTCTCTATATTCTTCCTCTTGATTCTCCTCCTCCTCGATGAGGAGCCAATCCTAATCACTTACAACTGGGGGATAGTGGTGGACATACCGACTACTCTCCACAACCCGCTCCGACCTTTAGCGTTTTCGAAAATATAACGATCGTTCAGTCTAAATACATTCGGTCAAAAGCCGAAAGACGAATACAACCGGTCGTCTAAACATTATCGCGGGCAAACACTGCTCCAGGTCGGCTTAGAATTAATAACACACTACAACGAATATCTTCTAACGGAATTATATAAAACGCCTACATACCATTGTACTTTGTTCTTGCAAGAACCACTAAATTTACTGATCTTATTACATCAAATTATTAAAAGTTACGCAAGTATAACGTATATACTAGATTTTTCTATTTTAATATTTGATATTTGATACTTATAATTTAACTTTTATATCGACTTTTCGACTGAAAAATTAATAGTAAGTCATCTTATACATTTTCTTTTTCTGTAAAGCAAATAAAGAACATTTCAATAAAAAGAAATTGTTCTATAACAGTATAGTATAATGAACAATGTTCTATTATAGTATAGTATAGTATAATAACCATTATTATAGTATAATATAGTATAATAACTATTATTCTTCCTCAGTATACATTGTTCTATCACATTATAGTATAATGACCACTTAAAAAAAACTTTATTTCCCAAATTACTATTTCTTCTGTGTATTATATATGCGTTTAATAAATACGTGTATTAAATAAATAAATATATTTCTTATACCGAGTTCTATTTATTTGATGCAATACCTATACCTATA
>NW_011964875.1:0-5133 GCF_000949405.1 Vollenhovia emeryi
CAATTTATAAATAAATAAATAAATAAATAAATTTAAATTAATTTAAATAAATTAAGTAAATAAATAAATTTAAATGAAATAAATAAAGAAAGAAATGACATTAATTTAATAAATATATGTATAAAATGACCATAATACCTTGTCTTCACTAATATTTTTTTAAATTTGTGAATCAAATATCCGACGGCGATTTAGTAGAAAATTTATTGATTTAAAAATGTTGGAGATAATTCAATTTCCCGGCTCATCACTCATTTTCTTTTATTATATGCGTGCGCCATCTGCAAGGATGTACAACCATGAAAGCTATCCTTTTCCTTTCTCTTTTAGTCAGTCTCGTCTTGTTATGCTCATCGGCTGTACGCGCACTCTTCATTGTCATAAGTACTCTGAATAAACTACCGTTTATTTTCACTTTTCGCAATCCACTATCGTTATTTCTGGAACCTGCTCAACAGGTTATGGGCCCAGCACATACAAAAGTCGAAAATAAAAAGGTTAGCCTTGCCAAAATTAACCTCGCGCGTCAGACACTCTGGAATCTTCTAGCGTCGGCCCGCTACACCGGACCTCGCCAGCAAGGCTGCTTTCATTTCCGCTAACGCCTCCGCGCACAGGAAAAGAAAGGAAAGACCACCTTCGGTACGTACTTGCGCTTGCGGTACTTGCTACGCGCTTCATCACTCGAGTCACTGCGAATTGATACGCGCACCTAACCTAGCGTCGTCGAACGCACTGAATTTCAATTTGAGGCTAGAATACCACGAACGTCTAATCGACTCTCCGAGATGAATTCGACACGTTTGGAGATGCTCACGAAGGACAACTTCGACACTTGGAAGATTCACGCACAATCTCTCCTAATCACCAAGGACTTATGGGACTACGCATCCGGGGAACTCGAATGCCCCGACCTTCCAGCAGAACCAACTCCGACACAAACCAAGGCTCACAAAGACTGGATCACACGGGATTTGAAAGCAAGATCGGAAATCCTACTCTCGATTAGCTCATCCGAACTACGGCATACCCGAGGATGCGAAACGTCCAAAGAATTGTGGGACAGAATTGAAACCGTCTACGCCCCTAAAGGTCCTGCCAGCATGGTCTCCTGCCTTAAGCAACTAATGCACCGAAAAATGTCGGAGGGAGCCAACGTCCGCGAACACATCGCACAGTATTTCGAGATCGTCGACAAGCTGGCCGCCATGGACGTCGATATAAATGGGAAACTTCTCACGTTGATGCTGCTGCAGAGCCTGCCCGCAAGCTACGACATGTTTCGACGCGCCATCGAGTCAAGGGATACCCTTCCTGACCTCGAAGCGACCAAGACGAAGATCATCGAGGCGTCTGACTCCATGAACGACAATCCAAGCGAGAGCGACAACGGCGCATTGTACGCTCGTCAAGGTAACAAAACATCTAACCTCGACAAATCCGGCAACAACAAATCAACAACCAACAAGGGCAAAGAACAGCGACCAAATCTCTTCTGCACCTACTGCAAAAAGAAAGGGCACAAGATCACGGATTGTTTCGCCAAGAAGAAAAGCGACAATAACAAATCCGAAAAAGAGAAAGCCAACGTAGCAGACTCATTTCTTGTAGACACCATCACCGAGCAAAGCGGCTATCTCGCAAACACGTTCCGAAACCCCAACAGATGGTGCCTCGATAGTGGCTGCACGTCCCACCTGTGCAACAACAAGGATATGATGAGTCAACCGACGACCATCTCCACCGGCGTGAACCTTGCCAACGGGACCGCCACTCAGGTATCTGCCAAAGGCATTGTAACGATCAATTCTTCGATAGATGGAACCAGCAAGCCGATCCGTCTCGAAAACACCCTCTATGTCCCAGACTTGAGAGCAAATCTCTTGTCTGTAGCCAAAATCGTCGACAGGAACCACGTCGTCGTCTTCTCAAGAAACCAGGCTATTGTCAAGGACTCAAAGGGGACCGTAAAGATGATTGCCGACAGAGATGGAGATTTGTTCTACTTACGGGAACACCACCAATCCGTTGCCCTAGCTGCCACCAGCGGCAAAACGTCGTCACTTGACGTCTGGCACAACCGGTTCGGGCACGTGAATAAGAGAGATCTTAAATTGATGAGCAAACATCAGTCCGTCATCGGGATCAGCATCGATCCAAAGTGCCCTGAAACCCCGTGCAAAACCTGCATCATTGGAAAATTGACGTCCACTCCGTTCCAGGATCGGGAAGAGAGGGCAGCCGGAATCCTGGACCTGATTTACTCTGACGTATGCGGACCCATGAGGACTCAATCCCCCGGAGGTAGCCGCTATTTCGTCACCTTTATTGATGATTGCAGTGGATGGTGCGAGATTGCATTTCTTCGGAAGAAGAGCGAAGTCCCAGCCAAATTCGAGGAATTCCGCAAGATGGCCGAAACGCAAACCGGGCGAAAAATCAAGGCTCTCCAGTCCGACAACGGGACCGAGTACACCAACTCCACCATGAAACAGATCCTCAAGGACAACGGTATACAGGGAAATCTCACGGTCCCCCACACACCTCAGCAGAATGGGGTGGCAGAGCGTCGCAATAGGACCCTAGTCGAGGCTGCGCGATGCATGTTGATTCAATCCGGCCTACCATCCTCATTTTGGGCTGAGGCAATCTCGACGGCAAACTATCTACGTAACCGGTGCTTTTCAAGAGTTTTAGGAAACAAGACTCCCTACGAGATCTGGACAGGCCGCAAACCAGCTGTCAACCACCTGCGCACTTTCGGATGCGAGGCATTCATCCTCGACAAGTCGCCTGGACGCGGGAAGTTCGAGCCAAAGGCCAAGGAAGGAGTCTTTGTGGGATATTCGCTCACTTCCAAGACTTACCGGGTGTGGATACCAGAAGAAAAGAAAGTTTACGTCTCCAGAGACGTCAAATTTTTCAACCAATTCTCCACACCGTCCTCAGGCTACTTCGAAGAATTCGTCAGCACATCAACGAGGAACGGACGTTTCTCACTCCTCGAAAACTCGCCAGAAGATTCCACCAGGATCACTGATGTCCCACGTGACGAAGGCATCGAGGGCTCCGACTCTGAAAACTCAGAATCCGATTACGACGACGCCTACCAGGATGAACCAGACGACGAGACGGCCTTCGAGAGCCACGAGACGAGGCGCGGACCGGGACGTCCGAAGACACTCCGCACTGGAAAAAGGGGTCGCCCCGCAAAGCAATATCATATGCGCAGCACCCCTACACCGACCGTAGCCACTGAGAATCCCGTGACCGACCCGTCAGACGAACCCGAGGCTGACGATGCCATCTGCACTGTGCAGACAGCCATGTTGGCCTCTGAGATTCCCTTCGTCAAAGCTGTCAACGGACCAGATCAACTGGAATGGAAAGACGCCATCTACATGGAATTTAAAAGCCTGCTGATCAACAACACCTGGACTCTGGTCAAAAGGCCCAAGGACAGGGTAATCGGATGCAGGATCGTTCTCCGCAACAAATACCAGAGCGACGGAACCCTCGACAAACGCAAGGCTCGCCTCGTCGCCCAGGGCTTCGCTCAACGTCCTGGGATCGATTATCACGACACCTTCGCTCCCGTCGCCAGGATCAACTCTCTCAGGATTCTCGCAGCACTCTCAGCGGAGAGCGACATGCACATCGCTCAACTTGACGTCGCCACCGCATACCTTCATGGATCGATGGACACCACCGTCTTCATGGAAAAGCCCAAACTCTACGAAGAAATGCTCTCCCGAATGGTGGCCACGGAGAAGGATGAACTGAAACGCAAAGCTCAAATCATGTTGAACCAACTGCAAGAGGGCAACCACGTCTGCAAGCTACAGCGTTCTTTATACGGGCTCAAACAATCCGGGAGGCTGTGGCACGCCCGCCTGGACAACGTTCTGAGAAAACTGCATCTCAAACCGACGAATGCAGACCCATGCTTATACGTGGACAGCCGCCGGGAGATCTTCATTCTCGTATACGTGGACGACCTTTTGGTCGCCTACAAAGACCCTCAAAAGTTATCGAGCATTAAGAAGGCACTCTCCCAGGAATTCGAGATCAAGGATTTGGGCGAAGCAAAGTATTGCCTTGGAATCGAGATCTCGCAACAACCAGGTCCTCAGGGTTCAGTGGTGCGATTATCTCAGCAGGGATACATCCGGGAGCTACTCTCGAGATTCGGGATGGAAGATTGTAAGCCCGTCTGCACCCCCTTGGCCGCAGGACTCAAGTTGACAAGGAAATCCGACCGAGAGGACCACGAAGACGAACTTCCGTACCGTGAACTGATCGGTGGACTCATGTACCTGGCGGTGGGGACACGCCCTGACATCTCCTTCGCCGTGAGCTACTTAAGTCAGTTCAACGACTGCCACACCACGTTACACTGGACTTCAGCGAAACGAGTTCTCAGGTATCTCAGGGGTACACTCGATCAATCCTTGGTCTACAGAAGAATCGGAAAGTCGCTGCAAGGTTTCGTCGACGCAGATTGGGGCAATTGTTCCATGGATCGTCGCTCCTACACCGGCTTCGGCTTCACCCTTGCTGGCGGTGCCATCTCTTGGGAGAGCCGTAAGCAACGGACCGTTGCTCTATCCTCCACTGAAGCGGAGTATATGGCCCTCGCTGAAGCAGTCAAGGAGGCCATATACCTGAATAGATTCTTGTGCGAACTGGGATACCAGGAGCTGAGTGAGGTCGCTCTTTTCTGCGATAATCAGGGAGCAAGTCAACTCGCCAAGAATCCCGTGTTCCACAACCGAACGAAACATATTGATGTCAGATATCATTTTCTACGCCAGTCGCTGAAAGAGGACCCCATCAACCTACACTATCTCGGAACAGAGGAAATGGTAGCTGACGTCATGACCAAAGCTCTACCGGGACCAAAGCATACTTTTTGCATGGACGGAATGGGACTTCGTTCAACTCGTGAATAGACGCCAAATTGAGAGGGGGTGTTGGAGATAATTCAATTTCCCGGCTCATCACTCATTTTCTTTTATTATATGCGTGCGCCATCTGCAAGGATGTACAACCATGAAAGCTATCCTTTTCCTTTCTCTTTTAGTCAGTCTCGTCTTGTTATGCTCATCGGCTGTACGCGCACTCTTCATTGTT
>NW_011964876.1:0-5134 GCF_000949405.1 Vollenhovia emeryi
ACGTATGTTCGTATAGAAGTTCGTGAATATACCACGTACATTCTATGCGAATATTCATAGCACATTTACAACATTCCATAAACACTCGTAGCACATACGCTGCTAATATTCCACGTATATTCAGTAAGAATATCCGTAGAAAGTTCCATGTGTACATTCCACGTACATTCTGTAAGAATATTCATAGAACATTCAGAATATGCCATAGACACTTAGGGAACATTTAATGCGAATATTCCCTGGGCATTCTGTGTGAATGTTCATAGAATATGAAGAACATTCTAGAAACATTCACGGCACATCCATGCGAATATTCCTGAGAGAGAACATTCGAATCATATACAAACATTCATGGAACATTCGGTGCTATCTGGGATAGGTGTGTTATAGGTTATAGGGTGGTCGAGAGTGGCAACTGGACCTTTCCGTGGGGACTGGTCCTTTTCGCCACTCGACGATTCTCTCTCTTGCGCACGACTCGGCTCGAGCACGCGTCCCAGTTAGTATATATTTCAGTGGTACTACCCATTAACATAGTATATATGGTATATGTATATAGACTGCGCGTTCCCTACTTTACTCGCGTGAAAACATGTACTCGCGTGAAAACCTAACCTAACCTAACCAACTTTAGAACGAGATAGCTGGTGTTTGCTCGTATCTTTATCTTTGTCTAGTGAAGTAGTGGGGGTAACAGAAGAGTAGGGGAACGACAGGGGTGAAGGCCTTGAGGCTGCGTTTCGATATTCCTTTCTGTCTGGGACGTCGAGCGATTTACACGTCTGTGGCTGCGGCCAAGCTGCCGCTACAGATGTTTCGAAGCGTTTCTCTTCTCCTTTTATCTTTATTGAAAGAAAGGAAAAGAAGTAACACTTCGAAGGCTTCGAGGCACTGTAGCGGTAGTTTGACCGCAGCCTGTGTCTACGAAACGCAGCCGAAAGCGCAGAGTCCTTGCAATCGTTCAAGCAGGAAAAGGAAAGAAGATTGTCGTGGAGGTGAAGCGGAAAAAATTTCTATAAATAACTACAAAAAAATTGACTTGAAATAGAAATTTGTAGAAATTTTTATATCTTCGTTGAAACATTTATTTCTTTGTAAAAATATCTATGAAATAGTGTCACAAATTACAATGTTCTTAAATCAAGAAATTATTGCAAGGAGTATTTCATGAAAATGTACAATTTTATAAAAATTAGTACAAAACTTTACTAGTTTTAAAAATTTGAGAAACAACGAAATCTTAAAGAATTAAAACATCTGCTTACTTGTACAGGGTGAGTTATATCTTTTTTTTACAACGCTCGTGAGAAGGTAGAACGGATCGAAATGAACAGAAAAGTCCTGTACCATTTTGCAATTTTCGCAATAGAAAACGAGTAATTAATTATTAAAATTCGTTGTCTTAGGCCGGCCTACAGCCCAATTCGAGCGCGTGGCAAGATGTGACCGCCTGGCGATCGATATTGCTATGCGCACATCTCGCCACGCGCTCGAATTGGGCGGTAAGCCGGCCTAAGACAACAATTTTTAATAATTAATTACTTGTTAACTATTACGAAAATTGCAAAATGGTACAGGACTTTTCTATTCATTTCGATTCGTTCTACCTTCTCACGAGCGTTGTAAAAAAAGATATAATTCACCCTGTAGAATATTACAAAAATTAACAAAAGTGTTCCAATTCTAGCATTTTTATGTTGATTTTTATAACACTTTTTAAATTTACGTAGAATTTCTTAGATTCTGGCCGTTATATTTAATTTTTTTGTAGAATTTTGTAGAATTATTTCCAGCAGGGTTGTTATACAGTGTGTGTCCTAATTCCCGGATGTCCCGTAGATGGTAGATAGACCGGGGCAAACTAAATAGAAAAGTCCTATAACATTTTGCAAAATTCGCAATAGTTATCGAGAAATTAATTTTTATGTCTAAGCGAATGAGAGCGTAGAAGGTGGCAGGCCGGACTCGGCAGGGACAATGGGCGAGAGCCGAGCGTCGAGCGGCGAACGACGCACAGCATGGGGCGAGCGGTGAGGGGCAAGCGGAAGCTCTCCGCTCGCTGCGTGACAATTTTTTTTCGGCGCGTCGCTCCACCTCTCGCTATTAGACGATGCCCCACCGTTGCCTGCCGAGTCCGGCCTGCCGTCTTCTACGCTCTCATTCGCTCAAACATTAAAATTAATTTCTCGATAACTATTGCGAATTTTGCAAAATGTTAGAGGACTTTTCTATTCAGTTTGCCCTGGTGTATCTAGCATCTACGGGACATCCGGCAATTAGAACACACCCTGTATAAGAAATAATAAAACAAATTTATTGAAAAACCGTATTGCGATAACATGTGTCATGCGTCAAGACTGTCATGTATTAAGGCAGGATACCACCTTTGACTGCGATTTTGGAGGCGTTTTTCATGATTTTTTTTTCATACAAAGAGTGCGCAGAAACAAAATCGGTTTTAGTCATTCATTAATGTAACTTTAATCTGTAATTACAAACTGAAAAAGTCAAAAATAATCTCTTGTAGTTCGCGCCAAAATACATTCCTTTGGAGGAACACCGTTAGACGGTGTGTCAAATTCCGCCAAAACCAAAGAATGTTTTTTTTCTAAGAGCCACGTACAGAGCGGAATTTGACACACCGTCTAAAACGGTGTTCCTGCAAAGGAATGTATTTTGGTGCCACCTACAAGAGATTATTTTTTACTTTTTCAGTTTGTAATTACAGATTTAAGTTACATTAATGTTTAACGAGAAGAAAATGGTCATTTCGGCATAATCTGTTGTTATTCGCCAATTAATTGTGGTTAATAGAACCGATAGAATTATTATTATATATTAACAACAGCCACCGCCATCACCATCATCAACAACAACAACAAGGACAACAACGACAACCACAACAACATCAGTAACGATAACAACAATTATGACTATTAAAAATAATTGTTGTTGTTGTTCCTGGTGCTATTGTTATTCTATTATACAATAATAATGATGTAATAATATATTATATGATGATTATTATTATATGTATTATAATACTTATTATTATACGGAGTGTACTAAAACCACCGGATATTCTTTTAATCATAAATTCTTTAGAAACTTTCAAGACAAAAATTCTAATACAAAAATGTCGAGGCTATAATAGTTTTTAAATAATAAGCGATTACATTTCACAAATGACAGGCCTGAGATTTCGCGCGCTCAGGTACGGCGACACGACAAGTGATAAAAATGTTCCTACGAATATCGCCCTTTTTAGCATAGTGATAACTTTCACAGACTTAATGATTCATTCTCGAATTAATTGTTCCTCTTGTTATCTTTAACCATTTCTTTTGTTAACTTTGTGTAACGTCTTATTAATTATAGGGAGGAGTTCACTATGATGATCAGACTGATATCCTTCGATTTAGTCTATCTCCGATATACTGAGTGAACTTCGAATTTTCAATTAGATTCAATCTAGTCTCCTGCCTCTCTTTATCCTCAAGTTTTCAAAATAACCGGATTATCGTCTTCCAAAATATTTTCTGTCCCGTTAAACGGTGACTTTGATTCTCGCTCGCTCGCGAAACACATAGGAACACTTTTATCACTCGTCATGTCGCCGTGCCTGAGTGCGCGAAATCTCAGACCTGTCATTTGTGAAATGTAATTGCTTATTATTTAAAAGCTATTATAGCCTCGACATTTTTGTATTAGAATTTTTGTCTTGAAAGTTTCTAAAGAATTTATGATTAAAAGAATATCCGGTGGTTTTAGTACACCCTGTATAATAATAAGTATTATAATACGTATAATAATAATGATTATTATATAATATATTATTACATCATTATTATTGTATAATAGAATAACAATAGCACCAGCAATTTTTTTATTAGAGTTTTCCTCTTGAAAGTTTCTAAGGAATCTGCGATTAAAAGGATATTCGGTGGTTTTCATACAGGTCACCCTGTATAATTAATGATATAATTTATAGTTACGTTTAGTGAAACGCAGACTGTAAAACAATTTCACTAACGCCTTTTGTATGCGGGAAGACTTTCTGAAGAATAACAGCTAGGTTCATTTTTTAGAATTAAATAAATTCATACACTGAAATAAATCTGGTTGCATTAATTAAAAATCTGGTAGATTCAACCAGTCGTCTGTTAGAAAATGGACGAATCAGAATTCCTCTAGGATTTACGAGATGTGTAGTGAAGCCTAGCAAACTTCTGGTTATGAAATATCAAGCGCTATCGTGCTAACTAGAAGTTCTGTCTGGTTTAACCAAAATACATTCTATCATACATACATGTCTTGTTGATATAATCGAAGCATTTTTCTCAGTGAAACCAAAGAATGTTTTTTTTCTAAGAGCCACGTACAGAGCGGAATTTGACACACCGTCTAAAACGGTGTTCCTCCAAAGGAATGTATTTTGGCGCCACCTACAAGAGATTATTTTTGACTTTTTCAGTTTGTAATTACAGATTAAAGTTACATTAATGAATGACTAAAACCGATTTTGTTTCTGCGCACTCTTTGTATGCAAAAAGAAAATTCATGAAAAACGCCTCCAAAATCGCAATCAAAGGTGGTATCCTGCCTTAAGCACAGTAGCCATATTGAATTTTTGCCCCACTCCAGATTATAGTTGCTTTCCTTTTACATGAAAACTCAGATAAATCTCACTTGTGACCTCATAACTCAGTTGAATGCATGTTCCTTTTGATTCTTGAGAAGTGAGATTCAACCAGATTTAACTGACAAGGGGAAGCTCAGGTGACTCACCCTGGATTTCGATGCCAATTTTTTTGGTTATTCTGGAGGTGAAAAAAGAGATACGTGTCCCAGCGTTTGATTGAATAGGCCTTAGTTTCGGAGTAATAAATTTGTGAAATTTGAAATTTATTTATCGTCAAGTGAAAAACTTCATCCGAAGAATCCAAAATTCTGTTGAAGTTTTACAACAAAACCGACAGCTGTCTTCGCGAGAAGACGCAATAAGATTCATTCTTTAATTCATTCGCAATTATTAGCGGGAGCTTTTACAGATATGATCGAGCATGCTTGGTTTGCATCGAAATTAATTCCTCTCGCTGATAATTGCAAATGAATTAAAGAATGAATCTTTATT
>NW_011964877.1:0-5134 GCF_000949405.1 Vollenhovia emeryi
CCATCTTATGTCCCCTCGAAACCATACAACTTTTGTCTGAAACATTTTTTCATATCTCTTTTAGTTTTTTAAAAAATCGACTGTATAAATTAAAATGGCCCACCCTGTATAAAAGAAAGTAATGAAAATATAGATTAAAGTAATTTTTTTAATATACGATAAAAATATTATTCCGTAAGATCGCTGCAGATGTATTTTCCTGTAAGCAGCATTTCCTGTGAAATTATCATATATTCTGTTTATTGTTACTTTTATTAATCGCACTATTTATCTAGCTTGTAAACTCTAAGGTTTGATGACTATACAATTCATAAGATAACTCTTCTATAATTTTATTTAATCACGTTACAGAAAATTCGTTTGGAAGGTTACAGCTTATACGTTATAGCCAAAAAATATCTATGCCTTTAAGCGACTTAATTAATCATTAATAAGTATGAATGTCAATATCTTGATATGTTCTATATAATTATTTATTACGTTTGGAATTTTTATTGTGTGGATCGTAGCAGCATAAAATACGACATTGACGCACGTAATACCTTAAATTAAATTACATAAACACCTTTACGTCTTTAGTTGAAAAATTCTATGTGCCGATCAAGCTATTGTTATACTTACCGCATTAAAATTTACATACGACAGATTAACAAAATTACCCGCGGTTATTGTCAAAGGTTTTCTGCTTCTCATCATGACCATCATAAAAAGTTTTCTTTGCGCCGTTGGCATCTTGTACCATTCAGCATTGTATCTGTAAATATCAATTACTTTTACATACGAATTTTCGCTAATTATCTTTTCTCTTCGAGAGATGTGAAACTTCTTGCAAAACTTCTGAGAAACGTAATAAATTCTATTGACTCTTACTAATTCGTTACATTTGTAATGGGTTATATTCGCGATTTCGTAAGTGCGTTCTTGATACTGTGTGAAACGTACGCGGATTCGTACACCTTTTCGCTGGAATCTATCATTTTCTGACCTTGCCAATTTTCAAAGAATGTGTTGAGTAGAAGCGCGCTCAGATAACTAGCGTATTTCAACAAGTGATTGACGTCTTCTGTATTCATTATCACCTGAAGAAGCACGTAATTAAAGTCAATGTACAATTATCAGACAGCGCGCGCGATTAAATGTACCTGGAATCCTAAGATACTCAGGACTGATATGTTAGCTCCGACGTGTATGAAAAGCGGTATTCTGTGTATTGACTCGGTGACAATGGCAAATCTAGCATAGTACGCATAAATTATATAAATTATTATTTGATTTATAGAGATAAAACAGTGAAGGCGCAAACGTGTACTAACTGTATCGCATCTGCGTGCCGTCGAATACTGTATACGATATTTGAGTAAAGTTTGCCTCTCGCGGCCATCGACAAATTGTCTCCCTCGCCGTCAAATTCAAACGCATTTTCCATACGATATCTGAAAGGTTACCATTATCCGCGGACATTAAAAGCAATTTAAAGTCAATTATGTAAAATTTATCAAGCTTCTTTAGTGGAAATATTTTACTGAAAATAGATTGAAATTTTGCTAAATGGTTGTTTGAAAATCTTTGTCAATCGATTCTGTTTCGTTGTCATTTTATCAATATTTCAATAAAAATTCAGTGGAAAATTATATCAGACATTTTTCATTAAAAAGTAACACAATTTTTAGTTAAATTCAGTACAAATTTCATAATGTCTGACGGGTATTTCATACGGAAATTGTGATTCATGTTGTGATATATTGAATAATTTTTCAATAATTTTCATTTCACTTTTCACAGTACTTTCAGCAAAATATTTTCAGAGTTACCTCAAAGCTGCAAACAAGCCGCAGCAATGCTGGATAAGTGTCATATACAAGACATCGAATGTGAGCATCAAGACTGTATAAGATACGACGCATATGGCGACGTGTACAAAAATTGGAACGTAATACGTTTGTGGATCAACCATGTAATTGACGTGGTACGGTAATCCTACTTGTGCGTCATGTGCACTGCTTGAAGAATCGTCTTCGTTGGATTCCACGTGGAGTAGTTTACTTAACAATGTTGTAAATACGAAAACAACAGTGTGACTAAGTATGATACCTAATTCAAAAAGAGTCATGTGTTTTCAGATGAATGAAATATGATATCATTACTAGAGATGGGACTAAGTTCACAAATATGTACTTAAAGTATTTAAATCTAATAATCAAGTTTTATTTAGGATTCAAGTAATATTCATAAGAAAGAATATTTCATAAATTGTATTTGTAAAGTATATTCGAACTTTTAAACGCTAAGACTGTGGTTGCTAGTTTATTGAAGAATATAATGTACAAAGATTTTAATTAACTTTTATTTAAAAATTTTTATTGTATTTTTATTATATTTAATTTCAACGAATAATAATCTGATATTTGTAATGATCCAAAAATAATATATTACAACAATTGTCACTTTATATAATTAGCGTTGCGATTCTAAAGAATATAAAATGTTTAATAAAGTATACTGAGTAATAATGAATAGTAAAATAGTTGGATACAAAATGTTCTTTTTAACAAAAATGATACTATTATGTTAAAAATATGATTTGCATGATAAAGTGTAATATTCAGTATTTTGTATTCTTGAGCTTTTGTTCTGTATCTTGTGAATGGAAAATCGAGAAATCAATGCTTCAAGAATCAAATATTTTCACAAATTCATCAAATATAATAATTTTTTCTGCGAGATTTTAATAATTTCGCGTGCAGTAGCGATTTGCGTCCGTCGAAAGGGATCAAAAAGTAAAAATATAGTCATAAAAAAGTCAAAGTATGTTTTATTAAAAGCGTAAAGTGTCATCTTGACTTGCTAGAAATGATTATTTTTCAATGTCATGTTGACTTTTAAATGTCTTTTTGTTCTGCTTTTTAGGTACTTAATCCCATCGCTGCATATAGAATGAAGAGACTCACCTGCATAAGCGTAGCTTAAGTTTCTTCCATATAACGCATATGAATGCAGAATTTTAGTCTCTTCATCCGACTTCGGCGAACACCAATACTGTCGCATTTTAATCAAAAGTATCCTAATCTGCAGCTCGAGATCAATTTAAGTACGATCTTGCGACGCTCGGCTATGGAGCTTACGATAAAGGTAAACCGTCGTTATTTTTATTTACGCACCTCCGGTAATGTGTGTATCGCGCAAACCAATTTAGTTATTGACACCGTGCCGAGAACTAACATCGGCAAACAATCAATCACTTCTAAAGAATCTGGCCAAACTTCAATTATGCCCAGCACCTGCATTCGGCACAGATTTATATCGCTTGTGTGATGCTTACGCTTTTAAACGACATTTCATTCGTATTACCTAAATTCGCGCTCCGTTATTACCGAGGGAAAAGACCGAAACAGTGACACGCTGTAAAGGGTGCATGCTTTTGTTGTACACGTATTTGACAGTAATTGGCATTATGGCAACAACACAATTATTGAGAAAAATGTATGTTTTTAGCACATTTTTATATAACAAAATCGTAGAGTCGAGAAGAAATTATGTAATGTCCCGTAATTGGAATCTCGAATGTATACCTCAAATGTCATCCCAGATCCGAGCACGAGAAGAAGCGCGAAATATATCCCGCAGCGTCTGCCTGTCGTGTGATAGGGCCATAGACCGTTGACGCCTAACAGAACTCGTACAATATTGTAATGCGACTCTCCAAAGAATTTATCGACACTGTCCATCTCGTCCCTTACCTATCGGTGTTATGTGAGAGCGAAATTCATTCAACTCGGGGTATAGATTATAGTCGCTTATGAAAAATTCCGTTTATGTCGTCGATTGCCGTGCACCAGAAAACACATGCGTTGCTTTCACATTTGCATCACCAAAGTAATCTGCGAGGAATCGAATTTGCGATCGGCTGTAGTAATAAATATTTCTTGCAATTACGTTATCCACATCGAGACATAAAAGTCGTACGGTCTCTCTACGGTAATTCTTTAGGAAATTCCGTATAAGACCAGAAAATCGTTTGAATTGCTGCAAAGAAAAAGAAAGATATCTTATGGACGTGCGGTCTTACAAGAACTCGCATTTCTTCCTATATTTTCTCTTCTGAAAAATAAAAGATGTCGAGATGACGGCGACAAGTGTTTTGTTCAGTTCGTTTTTCTGCTACTTTTAGGAAGTTGCAGATACTTTATTTTCATATTAATTTCTACAGAGCTTTTATATGTGACGTATGTATATTCGTTTATTATAGACTGTTGAATATTAATAATTTGTTTATCCAGACTTTGGTACCTGGAAGAACTCTTAATAATAGCAATGTGAAAAAGAAAGTTTTCCTTACATCAATAAATACTTTATATAATAGTTTTTAACAAATTAACGTGAAATCTACTCAGTTTTAAAAAAACTCTACTCTTTACTTTAGAAATCAATTTTTTACAGTTTTATTACCTACAAAAAGCTGCAGGAAAACTTATGAACGTGCGATCTTATAAGATCTCTCTCTGCTGGAGATCACTTTCCTGATTAAGGTTTAATTTTATTTTGTGTAAATAAATGTTTACTTTTTATTAAAATATTAAGTTTTATTTAAAAAGCCAAGAATTAATTTGTATGGCTAATATGTCGCAGCATTAACAAGTACAATCTGAACAGCAGATTGCAATGCATTAGAGAGTGAGGGTCGATTAGCGATTTAGCGCTTTTCAATAAGATCCATAATAACTCGAGTTACGTGAGAAAACGTTGCGTAAGGGAAAATTATATAAAACGCACTAGAGTTATGAATCTTCAATAAATCAAATAAAAATATCCACACGGACAAATATATCGAAATTACCTAAAAATTTTCTATAATTTTTATGTTAGCAATAAGTCTCAAAACAAACAGCAGATACCCACACAACAAAATGTATCTGACAAAGAGACTTAAATCAGATATCATTTCACTGGTCATATTTGAGACATCTCTTAGATAATATATCCTGAATATTTTAAGGATATCTTTTTTTCTGATGTCTCTCTTTTAAAAAGAAGTTGTATAACATTTGCGTATAAAAGTATTTATAAGTATTTACAAATATTTACTTATAAATTGTTATAAATATTAACTTAATATTAATTTTAACATTTATGTATT
>NW_011964878.1:0-1590 GCF_000949405.1 Vollenhovia emeryi
CACCCTGTATAATATGTATCATTAGCTTGTACATTGATTTTTAATTATTAAAATTGCAGAAGTTTGATGAACCATATTAGACGGAATACTAGAACATGTAAATACAGTTTCAAAGTAAATAAGATTTCGAAGTAAATGTTAAGTAAATGTTAATGTTTTTCCTGCAAATTCCATTAGTTCACTCATACATACAGTGGATCTGCCAATTGTATGTTCGAATAAGTTACCATCTTGATAAAATATCTTAACTCTTTAATGATTAAATAAAGATTAATTCTTTCAAATAGATTAATGGACCCAATTTTATATGATTTGTTTTCATTCTTACAGTGAGTAGAATATGCTTTTAAAGTTCATCCATCTATTTTTCAAATACCTTGTAATTTAAGATATAAAATTTTTGTTAACTCAAATTTCTATAATAATAAATATAGAGGAATGTTGAATCTTATCAAAACATGACGTGATGAAGACTTCTTTGCTTACAATAATAAGTATATTGTTTTTATTTGGCACAATATAATACAAGAAATATTTTTATTCGAAAACGGTTATGAGAAATATACATAGTTGTGTGTGTGTGTGTGTGTGTGTACGAAACAGTGTAAAGTTAGAAACAAAGGAATCAAGATAATATTTTTTTAATTAAAATCTTTAATCACATTGCTTATTAAAAATATTTTGTTAAAATTGATATGATTGCGAGAGATCCAATAACATTATCATGTGTCTCCATAAGATTATAAAATTTATCGATGTATCTTTTACAACTGAAATTATTGTTGTATGGAACATAAAAGCGTCAGACACGAAAGCATTAAACTCATGCTCTAAAACGAAAAAGTATTATTTAAGAAGCTGAATGATATGATGATTATATTTATTAATAATATGATTTCGAACCGTGGCCAAACTTTCCAAAGAGGGACTAAACAAACCACCAGCATCAACTTTGTAAGTTTTTGTAGTTTTTCTCATCACAAAAAGTACAAATTTTTGTATCTTTAACGGGGTCTGGTACCATTTCGTATTACATCTATATTGCAAAAAATTACTTAGTCTCTAAACATCTTTGATAATTATTCTATTGTATATGTATAATTATCATTGTATATTATAAGTAAAGAAAATTTTATTAAAGTGGAGAACTTTATGCGAAATAAATAAATTTCTTTTATTAATAACTTTTTAAGGAACAACGAGCGACGTTTAAAATATTCTGAAGATCACTCAAAAGGGTGATCTATAATATATGTCAAAGGTGTCAAGATTATTCGAGCTGACTCCTTTGTACTCAATAATTACCATATTTTTATATAGAACCGATATAGGTATGTACAAATTTTTGATGCAATATTACGGGTTGTAAAAGGATATATTAAATACATGACATACATCGTGTGATGGACATGCTCGTCGTGATTTATAAATTCTTGCCCAACAAAATTACCTATAACTAAAAATAAAAAAATAAAAATCACATAACAAATTAATTTAATAATTTCCATTTTTTCCTGATGCAGCGTCACTATTCGAAATAGCTGGAAGTAAAATCGATGATTTCAATACTTATAAAACTAGCGATCATAA
>NW_011964878.1:1793-5136 GCF_000949405.1 Vollenhovia emeryi
TTATACAGGGTGTCAGATTCGATATGGACAATCCCAAAGATTATAGTAGATTGGGTTAAACTGAGAAGAAAAGTTATATAAAATTTTACAAAATCGTAATTATTATCGGCCGAATTCAGAAAAATGTCTGAGCCAATAAATGCACGGAGGAGCGGAAGGCCGGACTCGGCAGCATGCAAAATGGTGTGTTTGTTGACATCTCTCAAAAAACGATAGCGAACGCGTTCGCCCGCTCACCGCTCCCCGCTCCCCGCTCGCCGCCGTCTCTCATCGATCGATGCGTGACTCCACCTCTCGCTATCGATTTTTCAGAGATGTCAACAAACACACCATTTTGCATGCTGCCGAGTCCGGCCTTATTGGCTCAGACGTTTTTCTGAATTCGGCCGATAATAATTACGATTTTGTAAAATTTTATATAACTTTTCTTCTCAATTTAACCCAATCTACTATAATCTTTGGGATTGTCCATATCGAATCTGACACCCTGTATATAACCAGTATATGTATACGTACACGAAAGAAAGAAACTATTGCTGAACATATAGCTGTTACCATCATAAGTAGATACGATGGTCCCATGCTTACTTTTAATAAGTCCGAAAACCTATTAGAATAAAAGTTTTTCGTCATTATTCGCCATCATTAAATTACAGAAAACTACAATTCTATTTTCAAGCTCTTGCTAATACTATATTCGTGTAAAAGATATAATAGGAATTAGTGACATACTAACTTAAGCGCTCTTCTGTGAATGTCCACTGCGGCATTTAGCCTATCATGGAATATAGTATAGCTTTTAGCTATGGATATTTGTGAAACATCTATGCTTAACATACGTTCCATACGATAACTACAAAATTCTGTATGTTATGAAATAGATATACGGGGTGTCTAACACAAGAGGACCCCTACGAAAAATGGTGGTAGATTGGGTCAAGCTAAGATGAAAAGTCATGTACCATTTTACAAAATTCGCAATAGTTATCAAATAATTTATTGAAACTTTTAAGCGAATGAGCGCGTAGAGAGCGGTAGGCCAGGCTCAGAAGGCATGCGAGGGGCGGGCGCTAGCGGTAAGCACTAGATTCTCCTAAAGTATGTCTTAGTAGGCGTTCCGGGGGAGACCCGTTTATAGGGGAGGACGGTCCAAGGAGAGGGGTTTTTAGCCAGTACTCCCGCTTAACGGGAAAATCTAAGGCATAACTATCCAGGACGGCTTGATGGTACGCATAAAACGTTTTTCCCTGCTCTCGGAGAAAAAAAAAGCGGTAAGCACTAGATAGAGACCCTCTATTAGATCCCATAGCGTCTGACCATAAGGAAGCACGCTGTGATTGGTCCGCCATTTTTCGTCAGTTTGCGTCAGTTTTATAAAACGGTTGTACGCATTACGTTCTATCGCTCTCTACGTGTTTATTCGCTCAGACGTTTCAATAAAT
Source organism: Vollenhovia emeryi (assembly GCF_000949405.1). NCBI lineage: Eukaryota > Metazoa > Arthropoda > Insecta > Hymenoptera > Formicidae > Vollenhovia > Vollenhovia emeryi. The sequence continues at coordinate 3,236 of NW_011964878.1, forward strand.
TATTTGATAACTATTGCAAATTTTGTAAAATGGTACATGACTTTTTTTCTTAGCCTGACTCAATCTACCACCATTTTTCGTAGGGGTTCTCTTGTGTCAGACACCTTGTATAATACAATATAATAATGACACTAATTAAAAACTTTATTAATTAAGTTAATAAAGTTAAATATTAAAACTATATATATAGCATACAGTTAGAGAATACATTATTTTAATAAGTATTTATATATCAATATTATATAATACAATATATAAATGTGTGTATATAAATAAATTCAGCAATAATAAATATGAGTCAAATATACATTCGAGGGTGTCTCATATTATTTATAATACTTCTTACTTTTCTATTATTTATAACTTTCTTTCTTGCTCTATTTCTTCTCACTATTTTATTTGACTGTGTGATTTATTTGACTATGTGATTATTCATAAATTTATATAAAGTAAATTTATATAAATTGATATAAAATGAGAAAAACGCAACGCGCAAGAGTAGAAGTAATAAATGATAAGGAGAAGAGAATAAACAATTCCAGGACCTTATACAGGGTGAGTCATATCATTTTTTACAACGCTCGTGAGGCGGTAGAACAGATCGAGATGAACAGGAAAGTCCTGTACCATTGTGAAATTTTCCTCAATAGTTAATGAGTAATTAAATATTAAAAATCGTCGTCTGAGCCCGACCCACCGCCCAATGCGAGCGCGTGGCCAGATGTGACCGCCCGGCGATCGATATTGCCAGGCGTGGTGCGGCGAGACGCGGGAACGGCGTCGTAAGCTCGCGGTCAACGGGGCGCTGACTCCCCCCTCCTGGCAATATCGATTGCCGGGCGGTTACATCTCTCCACGCGCTCGCATTGGACGGTGAGCCAGGCTAAGATGACGATTTTTAATAATTAATAACTTGTTAACTATTGCGAAAATGTTTTGGCGAAAATTGCAAAATGGTACAGGACTTTTCTATTCATCTCGATTCGTTCTACCGCCTCACAAGCGTTGTAAAAAATGATATGACTCACCCTGTATATTGTATAAGACATAAAATTTAATAAATACTATAAATAAGAAAATACAGATTAACATTAACAGATTAATCTTACTTGAATAAAAAAAAGTAATTAATTGCTTAGAATTCTTTTATGGATATGCATAGAATATTCTCTTCATAAAAAAACAATACTGAATTATTAAATTTGTAACTTAAAAGAAATGAAAGCAGAGATAAAGAAAATTTTTTAATGAGAATTGTATCTTGCTTACGATGTACCTAGCAATTTTAAACATTCCGAAAGCATGTATTGCGTTTACTAATGAAAATGATTCAGCAGCTATTCCAGTAGTTCCAACAAGGAGTATCCCAATAACATCATGTATTATTAAGATATGAAAATATTTTTGGTGGTCGATAAAATTTTTCGCCTGATGGAGAAGTATACGTGGACGAGATTCATTTAAAGGCATTACAAAATCAAGTAAATCCGGAATATATTGCACCATAGTGAAACCAATAATTCCAAAATAGACGCATGCTAAAATTAACAAAAATTTACAAATTTATTTAGTTACGGAAAATAACTGTTGTCTCATGTGCAATATCTAAATTATTTGTTATAATCAAGTGCACTAATTATAAAAATTATAAAAATACTTGTTTTTAGAACTAACATGTACAATAGATTATATTTTATACAAGTAAAAGAATCTTTTTAGTTGTTGGTAATATTTATGGTAAATATGCATAAAAGGTCACACCTCACCGATGTCCTCGGCACTTAGATATGTTGTAGGGGAGAGTTTTCTGAGTAATTCCCCGCAAAAATCAAGTGGGGGACGGCATTGGTTTAGGAGATATAACAAATTGAAATCTAAAAAGGTAAAACTTTGGAAACACG
>NW_011964879.1:0-5136 GCF_000949405.1 Vollenhovia emeryi
TTGAGCACCATGAAACTGAGGTGGTAAAATAGGTTTCGGTAATAAAACTCGAACGACAAAGTAATATCAACTATTTATTGTATGACCGACATGAACGTGACGGAATCGTGTCTAGAACTAACTCACTAGAGCGGTCATATTGCAGCTTGCCAACATAAAATATAGTTTCTAATGATTTCGATAGGTGGCGATACAAGACAAGAAAAGAAAAAAGAGTTTGGTAAAGTTTAGTTACTTTAACACTTCCCCGTAAACAAAAAAACGAACGAAATTTGTAAATTTTAAACGCAAAGTCCAATCTTGGAACATCTTTAAATTTAATTGGACTCAGAGGTTTAGTAAACATATTTCCGAGTTGATTCTCAGAACGCACGAATTCAACATTAATATCACCCTTTTGGTAAAGCTCTCGGACAAAGTAAAAACGAACTTCTATATGTTTAGATCTTTTGTGGAATTCGGGGTTCTTTATAAGTTTAATTGCACTTGCGTTATCGACGAAAAGAACAGGTATACCTCTAGTTCCACCGATTTCAGACGATAGTCTTTTAAGCCATACCAGTTCTTTTGCACCCTCGCTTGCAGCAACAAATTCGGCCTCAGTAGTCGAAAGAGATACCGATTTCTGCAATTGAGAAGTCCATGATACTGCTGTACTATTAATAAGTGAGACGAAGCCATTTGTTGAACTCGTGTCTTGGCGTCTCCTGCAAAGTTTGCGTCGGAATACGCATGTAGTCCGTTCCCAGTAGAAGTGTAAAGAAGACCCATATCAGAGGTACCGCGTAGGTACCGGAAGATGCGTTTAACGGAGATCCAGTCGGATGTAGTAGGTTCAGCCACTGATCAAGCAGCCCTTGATACAGAGTATGCCAAATCTGGACGGGAAGCGCAAGCCAAATATAATAAAGAGCCCACTGCTGAACGATATGGAATGGAGCTGTCGAGAGCACCGTTGGGCGATTTGTCCGCTTGTAGATTATCAGCAGGTGTTTTTATCGAATTGCAGTCAGCCATGCCGAAACGTTCCAAAATCTTCTCAACGTATGCCCGCTGTGAAACGAAGAGTCCAGACTTACGTTGCTCGATTTGTATTTCCAAGAACGAGTCGAGAGAACCTGTCGTAATTTTAAACTCTGAAGTCAGCAATCTCAAAAATGAGTCGATTGTATCTTGCGTGGACCCCGCGATAAGACCGTCATCAACATAGATTGAGATTAGTAGTTTTTCTTCTCCGTTTTGTCGAATGTAGATGCATGGGTCTGCCGTTGAACGTGTGAATCCATTCTTCTTCATAAACGAGTGGAACTTGTTGTTCCAGCAACGGGGCGATTGTTTTAGTCCGTATAATGATTTCTTGAGGCGGCATACACGATCAGACCCATCTTCGAATCCTTGTGGTTGAGTCATGTATATCTCGGTATCGATTTCACCGTATAAAAACGCAGTTCTCACGTCAAATTGGCCAAGGACGAGTTTTTCTTCTGCTGCAGTCGCGATGAGGGCGCGAATAGCGTCGTAACGGGCAACTGGACTAAAAATCTCGTCGTAATCAAGTCCCGCGCGCTGAAATACGCCGCGAATGACTAGACGAGCACGGTACCGATCAATCGACCCATCAGGTTTGTATTTCACTCGAAGTACCCAACGATTGTCGATAGTGCGTTTACCTGGTGGCAATGGTACCAGGTCCCACGTGTCATTTTCGTTGAAAGCGTTTAGTTCATCTTTCATTGCACTCAACCACTTGTCAGAGTTGCGACTCTTCATAGCGTCACTAAAGTTGGTTGGTTCGAGATCTTCGAGAACTGCTTCTGTCAGGCATGCCAGAGCACTGTTCATCTGAGAACGGTGAGCCTGATAGCCCGTTTCATAGTTATCAAACCTTGCGGGTGGACGAACTGTACGTACGGGGCGCCGAGCCTGGACCTGAGTTTCACCTTCTTCGGATAAATCGTCGGCGGTATCATAGGGGCTCGAATCGCTGTTTTCCTGGGGATCGCCAGTGGACGCCTCCTTGGTCTCAATGTCTTCAATGATGTTGTAGGCTTCCTTGCACTGATTTTCGTATTCGAGGTAGATTGTGTTGTTTGTTGTACATAGTTTCTCGGGACGAAAGTCAACATCACGCGACTTCACAATGCGATGTTTTGACGGTACCCATACTTTGTAGCCGTCTTTGTCGTTTACGTAACCCACAAAGTAAACCGAAATCAGCTTTGTCGTCAAACTTGGAGCGAAACTTCTTTGGAATATTTGCGTAGCACTCTGACCCGAAAATACGTAGGTAATCGAAACTGTCAAATGTTTTGCCGGTCCATAATTCGAGCGGCGTTTTACCAGAAACACTTGACTTCCCTGTACGATTGATCAGAAATACTGCCGTGTCACACGCATGAGCCCAAAATGATTTTGACAACTCACTAACCGAAAGCATTGAGCGAGCAAGTTTAACAACGTGTCGGTTTGATTGTTCCGCGACGCCATTTTGTTCAGGCGTATACGGACACGATGGACGAAACTCGATGCCGCGTTTTCGTAGTAATGTCAATAATTTAGCACAATCGAATTCAGTACCACAGTCCGAACAAAAAGTTTTCACTTTATGTCCTGCGGTATCGCACTCATTTAGAAACGTTTCCAGGTGCGTGGCTACTTCTGATTTTTCTTTCATGAAAAATATACGAACGTAACGCGAAAAGTCATCTTTGAAAGCCACGTAATACCGAAAACCGTGTGACGAATCGACCGACATCGGACCATTTACGTCGGCATTAATCAACTCGCCGACACATTGCAGACGATCCCGACGCGAATGCAACGGTTTGCGATGTGATTTACCGAGAACACACCCGTCGCTAAAGGACGCGGCATCGGAACACTTAACCGATATACCCGCACGGGATAGTACATCGCGCACATGACGTTTGTCTTGATGGCCTAATCGTTCGTGCCATCCTTGTAGTACTTCTTCGGTTGAAGCTAGGTTAGCATCCACGGAAAAATCCGGAATACGAACACGCATATTCATGACATACACGGGACCGATGAGTTTACCGGTCGCAACGAGTTCACTACCGTATCGAATTTTCACACCATCGAAGTCGAACATAATGTTATTTCCGTGTTTGACAGCTTGTCGAATGGAGAAAAGTTGATGGCGAGCCTCAGGTACATACCAAACGTCCTTCATCGAAGCAGGCAACCATCTGTCACCTATGCGCATCTCGACGTCAATTCTGCCAGACCCGTAAGCCAGAATGTATTCCTTGCCGGCTGTCTGGACGCGCTGCGGAATCGGGAACTTCTCGAATGTAGCAAAGTATTGTTTGTTCGTCGACATATGATGCGTCGTACCGGAGTCTGAAATCCAAGAGTCAGCGGGAGCGAAGTCTGCGTTGACTGCCAGGCCAGTGGCGAAGAACGTGCCTGGTTTGCTGTCCTTTTTCGAGTTGGTTTCGGAATCATTTTTGCTGGAGTTAGCGTTCGCTGCCGCTTTCTGCTCTGCGTTCACGCGTTTCTGACAATTGGCAATGATATGTCCGACTTTCTGCAATATAAACACGACCGTTTTTCTTTCTTATGTTCTGTCGCAGCCGGATCTGGTGTTGATTTATTTTGTTTCTTCTGTAAATTCTTCACTTTCGGTCTTGCGTAGAAAGCGCCAGACGTCTGCGGTGTTCCGTGCGACGCAACCGAATTCTCAATCGAACGCAAATTTTCAATTAATAGCTTCGTCGTTTGCTCGTTTTCCGGAATGCGATACCAAGTTGAACGATAATTGGTACTCGGGACCGAGCGTTTTGAAAATACGATGGTGAAGCAGCGATAGCGGAAGTGTAGCATTCGGATTGCCTTTATGTAATTCGTTAAGAATGTCCTCGAACACGTTCGCTAATCGAAACGTATGTTTTGTAATAAGTTTTGCCGAAATAATGAACGACAATGGAACAATAAATATGCAATTTCTAAAAATCAATAATAATATTCTCAAAATGGTAGTTAAATCCCGCCACATAAATAAAAGATCGTACAAATGTTTCATCGATTATGAACCTAATACCTGTGGTTACAAAACTATAAAAAGATATGCGTGCGAGTGTGCGAATGAAAGACGGATGGTCGGATGTTGTTCACATGTGGCTTCTATTATTTATTATTTATTTCATGCTCGCTATCTATCTAAAATACCAAAGCCTGCTCAGATCCTAAATGATGTCTTTCTGAAAAAGAAAATTGTTCCAGTAGTAAATGCCGACAGTGATGAAGACTAGACTCTGGACATGGCAGTAGTTAGGAGACCTACCTATTAAAATTTTTCAAAAAAGACAACTTGAACTAGTAGTTTGTTAACACAGTGAAATAAGTTAAATCAATAAAAAATATTACATCATATTTATTTTCCTTTTCACAGCATACCTGAAAGCTCAATTTCGTCATTTTACCACATTAGATTTTATATTTTATTTAATTTTTACTGACAATGAGTAGTTACCCTCTTGATAACACGTTTTTATTTTTCTCACTATGACGCACCCTGTCAATCGAGTTGTGGCTTATATATGTTATAGGGACATAGATGACGAATGTACACAATTATTTAGAAAATAGTGCGACAACTGTAAGATAAAAAAATTCTGAGTAAAAAATTAAAAAAAATTTTTTGGGGTAGTACATGGGAATGAATTGTAACATAAATAATATATGTTGTAGTACAAGGTAAGAGCTATATTTTGGTATTTTTTTCACAAAGATCGATCAAGTAGTTTCCGAGATATTTAAATATTGTGATTTTCCGTTATTAGCTTTTATCGCCCGAACCGGTAGGAGTTAGGCTGGATTCAGACTGAACGCGATGAGCGAGGGGCGACGAGCGATTATCCAATGGGCGTACAGGGTACATGGGAAAGCGTATAGTTTTCCTATAAAGACTGTACGCCCATTGGATATCGCTCGTCGCTCATCGCTCATCGCAGTCTGAATCCAGCCTTAAGTATTGAAACGTGAGCTGAGTTACCCTCGTACCTATAGGTAACTCCCTCATGAATATTGTTAAAATCCGAGGAAAGGCCAATCTCCAGTATTTATCCTATTAGGGCATTTCTATATGTAAATATATATGTATATACAGGGTGG
>NW_011964880.1:0-5137 GCF_000949405.1 Vollenhovia emeryi
AAAATTCGCCAAATTTTGATGTAAATTTCTTGTTGCGTTAATTTTTTTGACCAGTGTATTTTGTTACTCTATCTTTTTTGCATCTCTACAAAAATATCTTCACTACAAAACTATTTTCTCTACAAAAGTAATGATATCATCAAATGGCACCAACTAAACTAAATAGTTTTAAACGTGGTGGGGCGATGATTGGAGTGGGGGCATGCCCGCCGGCTGGGCGTCCGCGGACGCCCGTTGCCCGCGGTTTAGACAATCCAAAAATACCTTTTCAAAAATATTGTCTCTACAGAAATCTTCTCTACAAAAGTATCTTCTCTACAAAACTATCTTCTCTACACAAGTAATGATATCATCAACAAATTACACCAAATATAACAATGGATATTTATATATGTATAACGCGTATCTTTCTTCTACCGTAAACATTCTGTAAATACATCTCATTCGGCCAATAACGTATCGACAGCACCGATGAAAAGAATAGCAACTGTTTAGAAATTTAGAAACTCTGTATCTATTCAGGCGAATTAAGGCCTGTGTTCATGATGCTAGTACTTGGTCCAAGTTCTAGTTTTGAGAAATGCGTAGCCAATCAACTTGCAGCTTTTGTGGAACAGCTTTATTGATTGGCTATATATTTCGCGGAATTAGAACTTGGACCAAGTACTAGCATCATGGACACAGGCCTTAATTCGCCTGAATAGATACAGAGTTTCTAAATTTCTAAACATGTAACGTGACAACAAAGAGCAACGTTGCTCCCCACCCTGCGCTCTTCCCCTGTCTCGTTTCTAACCCCCGCACCCACGAACTTACGGTATAAAAGAACCCGAGCGAGCCGAGAGAATCAGAATCCTCCGACCAGCGAGCTGAGCAGGTCGTCTCCCCAGAGAAGGCGTAGTGAGCCGAACCCGGTACCCAGAACCGCGCGTTGAGCGGAATAACTCACCTAACCTATCAAGACACGCGTTGAGTGTCTACCCCAGGCCGCGTATTGAGCGACCGCTTCCTCTCTTCCGAGGCACGAGCTGAGTGCCGATTCCGCCACGGTTCGATGCGTAATGAGCACGAGCCGGTACAAGAACCCGCGAGCTGAGCGGCACCGTCACAACACACCGACCTAACCTCCCGTTCCACACACACGTGTCGTAAGCTGTCACCGGCAGCCGCGACGCGCGCCGCGACCGCGTCCGCCGAACCGCGCATGCGATAACAGCGCGACCGAACCCAGCTTACCGCGCCCGCGCCGCCGAACGCCGATACCGAACATACCGCGCTCCCGCCGCCACACTCGAATCCCGGCCCGCGAATCATATAGTCGTAACGTCTCAGCAGCGCAGCGCGCCAGCATTCAAGTACAAAGGTCGCCGCCGAAGCGGACTTAGATTATAAGCGATTAGTATTAAGTATTAGTATTAAGCATTGCGAGCGATAGTATTAAGGAATAGCTGTAAGTACGTAGAACTAGAATAAAATAGTCTTTTACTGAAATTATAAGTCTCATCCTTCACTCTTCGACCAGCCCACCGACCGAACCTTGGAATCTCCAGGCTATCCGTAGCTCAAAAATTCCAACGTTACAAACAGTTGCTATTCTTTTCATCGGTGCTGTCGATACGTTATTGGCCGAATGAGATGTATTTACAGAATGGTTACGGTAGAAGAAAGATACGCGTTATACATATATAAATATCCATTGTTATATTTGGCGTAATTTGTTGATGATATCATTACTTTTGTAGAGAAGATAGTTTTGTAGAGAAGATACTTTTGTAGAGAAGATTTCTGTAGAGACAATATTTTTGAAAAGGTATTTTTGGATTGTCTAAACCGCGGGTTAATCATACGTGGAGGTAACTTGTTGCCATTATTAATAAAATCTTTCTTAAACTTTTTTCTAGCAGGTTTTTGGTGGAATACCTTTACATTAGGACATGGAGTAACATACATACCGCGTTTGTTCAATAAATTCTTGTCATTTTCAGAATTTGGATTTACTTTAATTACCGGTTCAAATACTTTTTTTTCAACGTCCAACACAATGGAAAAATTGTTTTCCGAATTTTGTATAATTGGATAATCCATCATACTTTCCGGAGATGAATGAACAAAATCTTTTGAATTAACATCTAATTGATTACACTCATCAGTATTAAAATCACCGGTTAAAAACTATCTTTTTCATCTCCAATAGAAAAATTACATGTATCATTAATTACTTTATTTTTCCAATTTTCTTTTGTTTGTAAAATTAATTGTTCCTCCCTCCGTAAGTTTTTCTCACATTTTTGATTAATAATAACTTTGTGTTTCTTTAATGCATCATATGCTGCTCTTGCTTCGATAACTTTGGGATTAATTAATCGTACGTGTTTTATAAAAAAAATTAACACATCGATACGGTTGACGCTCTTCTAAAACATTTTCCTTAACAAATCGAAAATAAATTTCGGATCGAGCAGATGTTGCAACAGTATTTTTTAAATTGAAACAGTTTAACATAACATTGGGCCACGATGGAAATTGTTTAAATAAACGTTTCAAATCATTGATAATTTCCGGAAAATAATACATGTTTATATCATTAAAATTTATTGACGATGAATTTTACTCTAAACGCGTTAGCTCTACAATTTGATCAATAAAAGCGAAAGATTATCAGCGTTGTAGTTATAATTATGATCTACTGTCTTAACAGAAAATACATCAATTTCATCATTACAAGAAATGTGTTCTGCACAATTATTGCCATTTTCACAAACACTAGACTGTCTTATTTGTTTATAATCAATGGAATCATCAAATTTGAAAGTTTCAATTTCAAAGTCCACTGAATTTCTGCATGATATTTCTCGTTTTGACAGACAATCAAAAGTGATTTTATATATTTTTCTAAGTCTTGAAACTTTTCAATTGTAGTCATAAATCCTATACATCGTAAGTAAAAATCTTTTACTGCTGGTTTTGCACGAGATAAACATTTCAGTCTAGCAACACAATGTATCAGATGAGCAATATCAATACGAATAAATGGCCGTGGTACAAATTGAGTTTTTCCAATTAAAAAGTCATAACAAATTGACAAATACTTTTTATAAAATATTCCATTAGTTGCTAAAGTAATCGCATTTTGCAGTGTAATCGACATATCAGTGACTACTTCTAAAGGAACATGTGCGCCAGATGAAATCCATTCTCATAACCACAATTCAACGATTCGAGTGTCTTGCCGTTCCGAGAGAAGTTGACCACATGGTATTATGATGTTTCCAACGTTAGTAATTATTTGATATAAAAAGATGTGACTGCTAGAATTTTCTGAACGTGGTATTTTACGGACAACACTCCCTGTAGCGTCAATAGAAACAGTTGAGCCAAGTTTTGTCACGTCATTATAAACGTCAATTTGTTCCGGTGTCCAATACATAAGAAAAAATTTATCAAAACCTATTTGTTTAATAGCGCGACTAAATTCAACGTCACTTTTTAAATGTTCAATCGATTTCCATACAGTTTCTTTAATACCGAATTCTTCATTTTTAGCCTCGAAACGCACTCTATTAATAATATTGTTATTTGGTACCAAAGGACCAATTTGATCGCCATATTTATGATATTTTCCAATTAATTCACTTCTAAATACATGAGCTTTTTAATGTTTTAAATGCTTTTTAAACAACGTTCTTCGAATCACGGACACATATCTTTTTTTGGAGTGTAATAAATCTTCCGTGTTTAAGGTAACGAATTCGAGCGATACATTATCATCATTAATAAACTGAATCGTTGCCCATAAATTTGAGCTTTACAGTTGTGATCACTACAAAACCCATTTATTTTTACAATATAATCTGTAGCATTAGAACCGTTCGCGTGTATTACTTTTTGGTTTTTGAAAGAATACGCACATGGCAATTTTTCTTGTAAAAAAATTAATTCAGACAAAATATGTGTCCACCCATGCTTCAAAGAATAATAAGTTTCTCCCCTATTATTGACTTTTTCTTCTGGCTTAATATTTAACCACTGTTCTCTCGATAAAACAATTTTTAATTGAATTTTTTTATCATTGCATGGATGTTGCGTATTCCAGTCAAAACTGTTGTTAAAGCAACTGCTATCACTATCATTATAAAAGTCGGAAATATCAATGTCATCAGTTTTACTTACAAGGGAACGGTCGGAAGTGTCCCTCACCAATTTCAATGAGCTTCGGATATGTTGTAGAGCATAAAAAAGTATTAGACCCGTATTTTTTTTATCGGCTTTACTCGACGTTTAGGGGGTGAAACAGCCCCTCGAAAATAACGGATTTTTTAATTTTTTACGAATATCTCCGAAAATATAAGTTTTATGGAAAACTGTTTCAGACAAAAGTTTTATTGTTTTTTATAGTCTTCACAATGGCGTAATCACATTTTTCAACAATGTCAAATTTTTTAATTTACCCCCACCCCACCATTATTTTTAAAAAGTTAAACAAAAATCTGTATTTCATTAATTTACTAATTGCAGCTTTATCACGAGACACGGTAGTGTCTCGCGCCAAGTGTAAGCGTAACTAGTACACGCGTGCGAGACCGACCGTGTAAGTTTACGCGAGTACACGAGTTGACGGGCCCTCAGATTTTCGGATCTCAACAACGGAGGATCCGACGAAATTGAGACTGCGCTTAATTGATAGCTTGGGTACGATTTGCATAATAAAAGTGTTTTTACTTTTCTCCTACGTGCCCCAGGAGTGGAGGTATTGCAATGCAAAAGTCAGATTTGTTAAATTTTGGATTAAGAAACGTCTTTGTCGTCGTCCCGGTCGTCGTCGTCGTCGTCGTCGACCAGACCAGCATTTTCACTTGACTTTTCACTTGACCACGTTGCAATTGACCACGGTCCCGATTGACTACGTTGCAATTGACAACGGTCCCGATTGACCACGTTGCAATTGACCACGGTCCCGATTGACCACGTTGCAATTGACCACGGTCCCGATTGGCCACGTTGCAATTGACCACGGTCCCGATTGGCCACGTTGCAAGTGACCACGGTCCCGATTGGCCACGTTGCAATTGACCACGGTCCCGATTGGCCACGTTGCAATTGACCACGGTCCCGATTGGCCACGTTGCAATTGACCACG
>NW_011964881.1:0-5138 GCF_000949405.1 Vollenhovia emeryi
AGACACGCATGCACATCTGCTGGCACAGCAGCAGTTTTCACATCATTCATACCAAATTTCGTGATAATTCTACGAGTATAATTCTACGCACTTCGATAAATTCCGATAGTTTTAGCAACCCGATTCCGATAAATTTGCATACCAGCAAAACACTTAGCATCCCCAAGGGTGATGCTGAACTCTTCTTTAAGAGTCTTTATAATTTTGTCCAATGTTGTCTTTGATTTCGCCGCGACGAGTCCATCGTCAACGAATAACACTAGACGCACTACTTCGTTACCGAACACTCCACAGAAAACACATGGATCTGCTTCACCGGCCACCAAATTGAACTTCTTTAGGAAATTTGAAAATTTCTGATTCCAGCAGCGGGGTGACTGCTTCAAGCCGTACAACGATTTTTTCAATTTGCAGACGATGTTCCTCCTGTTGGCAACCTTGAGTCCTTCTGGCACCTCCATCACGACGTCCTCCTTCAGGTCCCCGTATAGAAAGGCTGTTCTCACGTCAAATTGCGCGAGCTCGAGATCTTCCTCCACGACCACCGACAGAAACACTCGTACAGAGTCATAACGCACCACTGGTGAGAAAGTTTCCGTGTAATCCAGTCCTTTCTGCTGCCGGAAACCTCGTGCACAAAGCCGTGCTTTGTAGCGGTGTGTTTGACCGTCGGAGTCACTCTTGACTTGGAACACCCATCTCGAGTCAATTGGATCCTTGTCCTTGCATCGAGGTACTATAGACCACGTACCATTCTTCTCATGAGACTCCAGCTCATCCTGGATTGCCGCAATCCACTCTTTTGACTCGGGACACGATACTGCTTCCTTGAACGTACTTGGAACGGAATATTCCGCCACGTTGAGTTCGTAGTCCGTGTAGCGCGATGGCTGTCGAATCGTGTCCCGATCCCGTAATTGCCGAGCTCTCGGAGATGATTGTCTCTCTTGTTCTGCTTGCCCCTCGGTAGGTTGCTCCTCAGTGGGTTCACGCCACTCTTCACTGTCCTCGTTGTCCTCACTGTCCTCGTCGTCCTCGCTGTTCCCGTCGTCCTCCAGATCAATAATTTCTGACTTGAGTACGACCTCGTCGTCCTCATCTTCCGATTCTAAATGTCCTGTTGAGGATTCAGTTTCGTTAAATGTCACATTTCTCAATACCGATATGCTCTTCATCACCGGATCGTACAAACGATAATTTGATGATTGACCCTGATATCCTACCAGTATCTCCTTCTTTGCTTTCGAGTCCCATTTCTTACGGAAGGTTTTCGGAATGTGTTCGTAGGCAGTCGACCCGAAAATACGCAAATGCGCTACCGTCGGCTTCTTCCCGCTCCATCGCTCGTATGGTGTCTTGCTGGAGTCCGCCTTGTTGATGGTTCGATTTAGAACGTACACCGCCGTGTTTACTGCCTCCCCCCACAGGTGTTTCGGCAGCTTCTTCGCCTCGATCATAGTCCGGGCACTTTCGACTATCGTCCGGTTCTCCCTCTCTGACTTTCCGTTCTGCTCGGGAGTATGAGGAGCCGTGGTTTCTAAAATAATGCCTTTTGAGGATAGGAAGTCTCTTACCTCCCTATTCGTATATTCGGTGCCGTTGTCTGTTCGCAGCACCTTGATTGTCCTCTCACATTGGTTGCGGATCAGCGCCTCAAATTGTTTGAGCTTCTCATGCACCTCCGATTTGTGTTTCAGAAAGTACACGACACGATACCCTGACGCTTCATTGCTGCTCCTTGAATAGTAGGAAGTACCGCTTTCCTCCCAGAGATTCTTCCGACATCGGCCCGCATACGTCCGAATGGATGAACTCACCCGGCCTTACATCCCGGTCAATCGGTTTCTTGTTGAATTTTAAACGATGTGCTTTCCCGTATTGGCATGCCTCACAGAAAATGTCGTCCTTCTCTGATAGTTTCGCACCTCAAATGCGCTGATCTTCTGTATCATCTCGCGGATCGCCTTTTTATTTACGTGACCCATCCTCTCGTGCCAGGTCTGTAAACTCGTTGTTGCTACGTTAAGATCATCCTGTGTGTCCTTCACTCTCGGTCGGAACATCATACGATATATCCCGTTTGTTTGTTTCACTTCGACTGCTGCGACTACATTGTCTTTCGAGAGCACAACACGATCGCGCTTGAAGACTACTTCAATGCCATTTGAAGTGCAAACTCCTACGGAAAATAAATTTTTCTTCAAACGCGGCGCGTATAACACGTTTTCGATCCGAGCGTCTGTCCATTTACCGCCGATACATTTAGACACAAGCACTGTCCCGATACCTCGCACATCGCACGTGCTATTGTCTCCGAGAGTGATGGTATTACCATCATTCGTTGGGGTATACTCGGCGAACCAGTCGCGTCGATACGTCACATGTCGCGATGCGCCACTATCTGTTAACCAGACATCGCCTACATCGAGCTCCATGAGCTTCTGTCTGTCTCTGCCCGATGGCGCCACACACTTTACGTTAGATGCTCGCGCTCCCGCGTCTTCCGCCACGGTCACGAACGCCGACACCGCACTTGATTTCTCGCCGTCGCAATCGCGTGTCTTTTTCCCTTTCTGCCGACATTCGCGCGCGTAATGCCCTTTCTTTCTACACACGAAGCACTCCACGTCCTTCTTAGATGTCTTTTTCCCTTGTCCCTGATTCTTCTTCGTTCCAGAACCTTTCACCGACACCGCTGAGAGCGACTCGCAATGTTGTCGTCCACGGACAGCCGAGATTCCTCACGAATCAACCGTTCCGTCAAAATGTCCATTGTTTGGCTTTCCACTGCCGCACTCTCCCACGCAGTTCGGAACGCACTGTACCTTGGAGGTAGACTGCCTATTATTTTTGCCATAATAGCCATATCAGACATAGGTTCACCCACATCTCGAAGGTGACTGGCCATGTTTTGAACCTTCGACACGTGGTCGATCACTGAGCCGCTTGCGTCCATCTTGTGCTCGTGGAATTGCTGTAAGAGCATGATCTTGCTCGTTGCCGATCGCTGCTCATGGATCGCACTTAGCCTGGTCCACATTTCCCTCGAAGTCCCGCATACAAGTAGAGACTCGCCCTGCTTCGCCTCCATCGACGACGCCAGCACGTACACCGCACGTGCATCCTCGCGTTCCCATGCCTTCGCCGCCGCACTTGCTGCGTCCTCCGGTTTTTCACGCGCCCCCTCGACAATGTCTAGGATGCCGTTCGCTCTATGAAGCGCACGCACTTGAAATTTCCAGTGAAGGAAATTTTTTCCGTCGAACCTCACAATGTTCCTGGCTGATATTTCCTCGGCCATGTTAAACAAGTGAATCATCTTGACTGACCTACCACGTGGTAGCCTTGTGGCTCTTTGTCCGTCGCACTCGATCGCCCTCACGGCCGACTTTCAAACCGAAAGTTAATATAGTTCAACTAAACGCGTTATCTGGGCCCATAACCTTTTGGGATTGGTACAAGAAAAATATTAAATCGGTTTGAGATGCAAAACGAATTATTCACTTTAATGAAAAATTAACTGAACGAACAAAGAAATAGAAGTTTTCGCGGAGATCGACACGTAGCTCAGCTCAGCACAAGAGTAGCTTAACTAAAGCCCCCCCGACGTAGGACGAAGAATTCATCCGTTACAGTTCACTCGCCTTCCAGAACATACCACCCAATCACACGCATTCGCACAATCACGCATGCTCCTTACAAGACCGGGTAATATGACCAGAAGGGTGATTTGACAACACGTCTCCCAAACCAATGCATTATTCAACAGTTACAATAAATAGTGTTTACGATCCGTTCGTCTTTCTCAAGAAGCTACAACAAGATCAACCCAGTGAGAAATGATTCGTCGATCGATGTCGAAACGTTGTCGAATCGACGTCAATTTGACGGTATCGATGTCGATTCGACATCGTTTCGACATCGATCGACGAATCATTTCTCACTGGGAAGTCATCGAAGCTTTACAAGGTAAGTGAGTGAGAGAAATGTCGTATTCTTGACAATTCTGAAACTTTTTCTCTTTTCAAAATAGTCTCCGAAGTTTAGTTTTTCTTATAAAACAAAAACTTATAAAACAAATAGGTAATGAGTAAATGAGAGTGAGAATGAGTGAAAGAGAAAGGGAATGAAGGGGAGGGGAGAGAGAGAGAGAGAGGGAGAGGGAGAGGGAGAGAGAGAGATGCGTCGCGTGTATGTATGTACAGCGATCAGCTGAGTGCCCCGTGTAAGCGCTCGCGGCGAGACGCGGCGATACGCGCCGTGCGCTGCCCCTGCCTGCCTCTTGTATTCGGCCCGTCATTCGTTAACTATTTCTTTTAATAATTCAAAAACTAAGCTTCGGAGAAAATTTTGGTAAGAGAAAAATCGTCTTAGAATTTAATTAGGAATTCGACATTTCAGAGACACTATACTTATTCTGAATCACCCTGTATGCAATATATTTTGTAAACTTTATAATATTATTGTAACTTTATAATATATAACAAGGTTACTGAAACATTGTCGGCGACATATTACAATTGAATGTCTCTGAATCGTCTCTGCAATATTACATTGCAATTTGCAATGTTACAATGTTTCTGAAATGTTTCTGAAAGGTTTGGTGCTGTATGCCCAGATAGCACATGGACGTTCACAGGATGTCCGATGGACGGCCGCATCTGGACATTCGGACGTCCATTTAAGGCCCGTAGGATGTCCATTGGACGCCCATGGGATGTCCAAAATGCACTGCTTTAGAGATCCATAGGACATCCAAAATACTTCCAACTTTGGATCTATTTTGGACCTGTTTTGGACCTATAACGGACGTGTTTTTGACAAATGTGTACCTATATTTTGGATAGGATTTTTAATAATTAAATATTAATTAACCAATTTATTTCATTGTATTTATATCTTGTCATACTTAGTATATTAGATATTTATATTAAAGATATATTTATATTATATATATAGTTAGATTATATATTTATCTCTGTTATACATATTATATTAATTTTTATACTTATTTTATTTATTTTTGTTTTATTTTATTGATTTATATTATTTTAACGTGGTGTCTAGCAAAATGAAGTTCTATTTTCCTTGACTTTTCCAGGTTTTCTAGACTTTTTCCAGCATTTTAATTTTTAGTT
>NW_011964882.1:0-5138 GCF_000949405.1 Vollenhovia emeryi
TTTTCCATCATTTGTAAGTCCATACGCACACAAAAATATTGTGCTTTACAGAAATACGCAAACCCGATACAAACTTATTTTCTTCATAACTCTTTAACAAACAATGAGCGACGGGAATGGGCAATGACCTTGACCTCCTTGGGGGTCAAGGTCAACATCAAGGTCAAACGGAAGTTGATTGGCGGGTGCTATGTAAGGGTAAATATTTACCATACACTTTTACTTTGACACTAAAAAATCAAGGTTGCCAATGGTTAAATGGGAAATCACGTGACTGCGCCAACCTGCATGCTGCGCCAACCTGCAAACCATTCCCCTACCAATTGTTTGTATTATTTGAAAGTTTGATACCATTCAGTTATATATAAACTGTCCATTTATCATAAGTTTAATTACGTTTTGTTATAATATAAGTTTATTTTAAGGTTCTAAAATTAATATGTTAAAGGTAACTCAACCAAGCAGTATTGATATCGTAAAATATATTACACGATAGTATTCTTGTAGAATGTGATAATTAAAATAAAATAAAGTTTACATGATATATAAGCAAGACATTTAACACTTTTTTAATTGTGTATCGCGATGTAATCTGCAAAATCGTCGAATTTCCAATAGTAACGGATTATTTTTGTCGTTTTCCGACAAATTCACATCGCATTAAAACCGATTTGATGAAATCGTATAATATCGGATTGAGGTGGATGTATACATATAACCCAACATTAATCCGCCAGAATATGATATATTTTCAATCGGTTTTAATACCGTATTTTCGGTACAGAAATCCCGATCAATTTGGATTACTTTTTGTCTTAATCGGTTTTAATCGACCATTTTCGGCAGGGCTGTTTCCACAACGCACTCTCTATTCCGTACTTCTATTCCGCATCATGTGATTTCAGCCTTATGTCCACGATTGGTGCTAAGTATATGGTGGAAAAATAATTAATTAATTACAAACAACGAATGACTCACAAACCTTTCTAATTGCACTACAAACGTCTACATATGAAATACAAACGATTGCATATAGGAGTTATTTAAAAATACGTTCAGTCGGCGTGAAGTATGAGCGAATTGCTTTTCCTATTGTTACGTCCGCGATTTTTCCGTTCGTTCGTTCGGCGGACGCATGTGCGTGTTTTCTTGCTTTCCTTTTTTTCCTCGGGAACGAGCTAGCGAGCGGGCGTCGCGGGTCGACGCGTGAATTTTATGTGTTTTTATGGTGCGTACCGCGGGCACGGCGACGCGTGCGTGTGCCGCGCGCGCGACCGAAGGACGTGCGGTGAACGACCGTACGTGTGCACGAGAAATAATAGCAAGAAGAGGAAGAGAGGAGGAAAGCTGCCGGAGAGAGAAGTTTTCCGTTCCGCGGCGATTGTTCGCTGATTTCGATTTCTACGCCCGAGGATGCGATTCGCAGGAGAAGAGGACGGAGGATTCGCTCTTCGCGCAGGGCCGAGCGGATGCAGTGCGGGAAGGGCGATTCCAGGTAAGTGACTCGTAATGTCTTTATATGGCCTGATTCGCGCGGCTTTATTGATTCTCTTAAAATCACTCGTATTTTTGTCGTAAGGCTCTCGATGGTGCGAACGACGCACAGTGGGGCCAAATCCCAAAAAGCTGGCCAAAAATCGAAAAGTGATCCAATTTGGATGTAACTCAATATATAAGGGTTTTTGAGGTCGCTGATCACGAATCTGAAGTCGAAATTTTGAAAAACAAAATGGCGGAAAAACTAAGAATTTTTGCTTATTAAAATTAAAACTTTGTAAATATATGTTTTTGACATCGCTGATCGCAAATTCTTTAAAAAAATCGACCAAATTGGCATAAAAAATGATATTTATTTAAGTCACAACGTTTCAACCTCTTAACCGGATTTTTTCAAGTACAATATCTGGAAACGAATTACAACAGTACAAATCGTAATACAATAAAAGGAACTTTTAGTACATAAGTATGTCTTACAAAGGAGCAAAAAGTACGTGGTGGTTAGGTAAATCATACGGATATTTTAATTTTGAAGACATTAAATTTTCCATTTTTGCATAAGTTTCTGTAGCACTTTCAGATAAATGATGTTTCAATACATTAAAAATTTCTTTCCTTGTCAGGCCATTTTCAACGAGCATTTCTGAACCTAAAAAAGTTTTTTTTAATTATACATAAATTTGTTACATTTAAATTAAATTTAATTAATAGTTCTTTTTCTTTTAATTAAAAAATCATCGTGTAAAATGCATTAATAAATAATAACGATTAATTAATATACTACTCGTTAGTCTAAATTATATTAATATAATAAAAAGTTGCACTTAAAAAAATTGTTATACACGAAATTTATCTCTTACTTTCACTCTGACCTGCTATGACATGAGCAAAAAATTTAAGCATTACAGTTCTGTTTCAGTCACTTAGCGCGTATTAACTAATATTTTATGGGAATCTTAATAACATTACAAAGCACTGTATATAAATACATATAACATATCAGTTTACTTGAGTAAAGTACAGGCATACATCGTATCACGCGCATGGAATTTAGGCATGAAATTCAAGTTTAAAAAAAATGTTGGCATGTAAATTATAATTTACTTTATATATACATCACGCACGTTCAAAAAAGTTTAATCAATTATCTAAGTGAGCGAACAAAGTATTTATACCTCTTTCAGTTACACTAAAATAACGTATTCTATTATTTCTGTTTACAAAAACCTTCATAAAAACTCATTAGGCACTTAAAGGCAGCTGAATCTTGTTTGATATTATAGGTAATAGTTTCAACTTTTATCTCTAATAGATTAGGTGACAGAATTCTGCAGAATTATGAAACTTTTTCCTCAAAAACTAAATTGAAAAGAAAATTGTATGATGTAAAATTCACGTAAGGCTATTAGCTTGTAACTATTTTCTACACAAATATTGAGTATTCTGATATATATAATTATATTCTACTTACTTTCACGAGTTGATTCCATCTTGTTAGAAAGAAATCGGTTAACTGTACGTAATTTGGTGTCTATTCAAAGACGAGCGATGCTTCTTCTCCTGCGTGCACGCCAGATGTTACTCGAGCAAAGGCCGTCTTTGTATTGAGTTTAAAAAGCAGGTTTAAAGGATCTGACCCTAATTCCAACGGATTTTGAAACTAGAGATATTATTCTAGCCAACCCAACAATTCAAATTCCCTAACTAGAAACTTTTTAATTTTTGGCCAGCTTTTCGGGATTTGGCCCCACTGTGCGACGGGCCCACGGCTCGGGGCCGAGGGAACCGGAGTCTTCAGGGCCAGCGACGGCCGGGGCAGCTCGCTGGAGAGGACCTTGCGGATTCGCGGACCTGGCGAATAATTCCCCGGCTGTTGGAAGCGGGGCACGCGGGATCGGGGGCGAGAAGATCCGGGCCTGCGGCCTGAAGCGAGGGTCGGCAAGATCCCGGGGAATCGGCCCGAAGAAGACAGCCGGGTCGAAGGTCCCGTGCCTCGAGTACTCGCTGGCCAGCCGCTTAAGCTGCACCTTCCGGCCTCCCCGGCGAGAACGACGTGGTTTACCCATGGCTGGACATTGTGACTCGTTATTCGGAGAAGCCCGGTCGGAGACAGAGAATTCACCATTTTTGCACGTTATCACGAAGGAGCTACACAAAAGGCGGGAGGACAAGGGCTAGACGATCGAGGAGTCGGAGCGCGGGGTCTTCGGAGAGACCCGGCTCAAGGATAGCGTACGCGGGACGGGGATCGGCGAGAAGACGGGAAGGAAGGGAAGACGGCAGGAAGGGAAGACGGCGAGGACGCGCGAGAAGCGTGCTCAGGCCGCGTGCGAGGACAGGCGGCGGCGCCCCTGGCCCGGCCGACGGCGACGGTGAGTCGCGCTGGTCGGGGCACAGGAGCTCGCTCGAGAGTTCGATAGAAGATCCGGTCAACGCAGCCTGTGGCGCGATCCGGAAGGGTGTAGGATTCTGTGGAGGCGGGAGACTCGCCGTGGGAGTGGAGGCGGTCGGAGTTCTTCACGGGGGCACAACACAATTGCACAGCACGACACTTGGAGATTCGCCGCGGGTATAGGTGCAAAATGATTGCGAATTTCGGCTTTACCACTGGTTATAAGTTTATTTGTGAACTCGCACTTTCACGTACACTAGTAACAAGTTATATCGTCGCAATAATAATAAAAAAAAGAGAGAGAGAAGGCTGCTGAAGTCCGCGTGAGGGCCGATTCTCGCGGCCGAGTGCTTACTTGCTAGTAGTCGCTAATGCTTAGAGGAGCGATCGCGAGCGAGAGCGCTCTTGGCTCCGAAACCGCCCCTTATATATCGAAATTCGGTGGCCCCGCGCGGAAAGAGGGCACCGATCGCGGTTACGTGAGGGGGAAATCCTCGCCTAACGTTTCCAGTGGGATCTTCGTGGATTCCCACTAGAAACGTGTCCTTTCCACGAATCATAATATTAGCCGCGTCGCGCGAACCACCAGTCGCGACGCGCGACCGTTGTCGCGTGGCACATTGGCTCGCGTTTGAATCAGCGCGATGCGGTCGCCAACATCGCGGCTACGGTGATCTCTTGATCCCTTTCCTTTACCCCTTTAGTGGTAGCCGCGATAGTAGCGCACCGCATGCGGCGCGCGGTAGCGCCTGAAGAAAAAAGAAAAGAAAAGAAAAGGAAAGGTGAGAAATGCGCGAGGCAACGGTTCCGCGCGTTTCGGTAGCGGCCTTGTAGCCGACGTGCTCACGGATCCCGGGCGCGCGAGACGAGGCGCGACGCGCGGGCGGCGCGTCAACAAGCCCGCTCGGCCGACAGCACGTGCGGCTCGGTTTCCGAGAAAGCAGCTGTTCCTCGCGAAACCGCATCTCGTGCTTCGTTAGGGCGTCAGGCGTAACACTATTCTTTCCTAATCTTAATTTCCTTTGACCAATTTTTCCACTCTCTTATGCTAACCACTAATTTCCTATCTTAATTCTATTTTCTTTTCGCTTCTTTAGATCACTCCTCGTATTCTTTACTATATTCTCTTTACCTTGCTACTTTTCTCACTCTCGCTCTTCTTCACTCCACACTCTCCGCACACGTGCACACACCACGCGCTTCACTAACAAAGTCCGATTCAACGGGGTAATTATTTAGATTAACACAC
>NW_011964883.1:0-2452 GCF_000949405.1 Vollenhovia emeryi
CTCCCTCCTCCCTCCTCCCTCCTCCCTCCTCCCTCCTCCTCCTCTCCCCTCTCCCTCTCCCTCTCCCTCTCCCTCTCTCTCTCTCTCTCTAATAGGCCTCCCCTCCCTATCGCGGGTGTCTAGGAACATATTGCACTGTTCTTCGGCCGCGATCTCCACAGGAGGGAGGCCAGCGATCACCGCTGCCGCATTGTACGCCACGGTCCTACATATGTGATCCATCTGTCCCTTAAATAGTCGCTCACGACACGCGTGAGATACTATGGTATTCCCCCACGGAAGGGTGTTGAAGGCGTTGGATATGTCTAGACACAGCCAACATCACCCCTCCTCGGGATGTCGCCTCGTCAGAGAGCGCCTAGAGGCGTTTGATCGCGTCGATCGTCGATAGGCCCCCTCTGAAGCCGTACTGGGCCCCGCTGATGTTGGGGCCCGTTAGGGACAGATGCTGAACGATCCGGTTCGCAATGTTTCTCTCAAACAGTCTACCGGATTCGTCCAGAAGACAGTTAGGCCTGTATGCCGACGAGAGGTTGGTGTCCTTTCCCTCTTTCTGGAGGAGTACCAGCGTGGCACTCCTCCATTGTGGGGGAAGATCCCTCTCCTCAGGCAGGCATTATATGTCCGCCTGTATCGCTCGGCGAGGACGCTCATGGCCAGGGCGTGGATCTTCTTGTGAAGGCAATCTGGGCCCGGGGCTGTGGTGTCCTTCAGGCCCTTCCTGACGGCCCTCAGGAACTCCTCGGGTTGGATTTCATGGGACTCGTCCCAGTCGGGGGAGACTTCCCCCCGCTGAAGGGGTGGTTCCTCCTCCCCGTGTATCTCGGGAAAGAAGGTTTGCATCACCCTCCGGACGAATCCCTCGTTTAACTTCTCCGTCAGAGGGGGCGCCTATGGTCTCAACTTGTTGAGAATCATTTTATATGGGCGCCCCCACGTTCCTCTTGAAGAGTGTCGAGGAACCCCTTCCACGCCCTGCCCTTGACCGTTCTGATGGCCTCTTTGAGGGCCACCTTTGCCGCTAGGTAGCCCTTGTTGGCCTCCATCTGCGCAGGGAATACGTCGACACCACACTGCAAATGGACGCGGCAACCATCCGGAAGCTATTACAACTATAATGTTTTGATTGAGAATTCCTGTCCTTTTCAACGTTACGTTGATCTTTTATAATTTTTATACCGTTAGAAAATTTCGATTATCATTGGGACACTGACCGTTGGTGTGAAGAGACGGTTGTCCATTCCGAGTTTAGTGTAACCAATGTTATATGGAAAATGGAATTTTTAATTTTCTTATATTTCTTGATAAACATGTAAGTTTTTGTACCTTTTTCACTTTTATACTCTGTAACACTGTTGTTGATACACGATAATTTCGTAGTCTACAAATTCCTACTGGTTGGCACTTATCTGACTTTGGAATGTAGTCAAAACGTATTTCACTTAAGGACTGAAATTCTCAGTCAAAACGCTGTGTAATTCCTTTAATAAAGTATTGCCAGATACATCGAATAATTTTTCCTATTACGTTAGAATTTTATTGTTGGATCTTGAAGTTTTGTACATAAAATTAAAAATTTGTTTTTCATAAATGGAGTATAACGTTCTTACAGGATGTCCTGAGTAACACTGATACAAGCTCAAACAAAAGATATGAATAAATGTAAACAAATAAAAATGTTTTTGTATCTTGCCACCTATGAAAGATTAGACAGATAACTACATTAACTTTTCAACAGCATATTGATAACAATATTGCTTTTATTTTAATATTTATGAATTTACATTAATTAATTAAATATTTGATATTTTCTGTAGAGAGCGATATCTCAATGGTCTTGACAAATTGAAATATGCGGCTGAACAAATTTCTCGGATGCGGATTGTGCTGACGGAGCTAAAACCGCAGTTGGAAGTATCAGCCAAAGAAACGGTGGACACAATGCAACAGATTGAGACGGAAAATGCAATGATTAAACAAGCAACAATTCTGGTAAAGAAGGACGAGTATACTGCGAACATGCAAGCTGAAACTGCTAAACAACTCCAAATAGAGTGCAAAGCTGATTTAGCTGAAGCTCTGCCAGCTTTGAATGATGCAACAGGTTCATTTATTTATTCTTTTACTTGCATACCAGACAACTTTTAAAAGATATAGTAAAATAATAAAATAAAGATCACGTGAAAGTCACCTTCAATTTTTTATGGAACAGCCTACTGTTTGTTATACCACTATTCTACTAATTAATATGAACAACTGTTGTCTGAAACATTTTTTGATTTGCCTAATACTTTTCGAGATATTAAAGAGCAAAATTAATAACTTTTTCAATGTTCAGCTTATGATATCTCGAATAGTATTAGGCAAATAAAAAATGTTTCAGGCTAAAGTTGTTCATATTAATTACTGGAATAAGGTGGTATCACAAACAATAGGGTGTTCCGTAAACAAA
>NW_011964883.1:2878-5140 GCF_000949405.1 Vollenhovia emeryi
TTGAAGGTGACCTTCACGTAACCTTCAAATGACTATCCAAGGCCCAGTCAATGACATCAGCTTATATCCCCCTTCGAACCAAACAACTTTTGTTTGAAACATTTTTCTGTATCTTTCATTTTTTCTGAGATATTTGCGTGAACTTTTAAAAATGAGATACCTTGTATATAGTGCCACCTCTTGGCCGATCATGTTCTCCTGATACTTTGCCAGTTTTGCGATTTTCGATTTTGGCGTTTTGAAGAATGAAATTCTGGGAAATCCAATTTTTGGAATTTTATATAGTGCCACCTCTTTGCTGATCATGTTCTCCTGATACTTTGCCAGTTTTCTCGATTCTCGATTTTCTCGGTTTAAAGTTGGAAATTCTCGGAAATCCAATTCTCGAAATTTTTGATAGTGCCACCTTTTTGTTGATCGTGTTCTCCTGATACTTTGCCAGTTTTCTCGATTTTTGCGATTTGAATTTGGAAATTCTCGGAAAACCAATTCTTGGAATTTTAGATAGTACCACTTCTGTTCTGATCATGTTCTCCTGATACTTTGCCATTTTCTCGATTCTCTATTTTCGTGATTTGAATTTGGAAATTCTGGGAAAACCATTCTTGGAATTTTAGATAGTGCCACCTCTTTACTGATCATGTTCTCCTGATACTTTGTCAGTTTTCGAGATTTGCGATTTTCTCCATTTCAAATTCTCGGAAATCCAATCCTTCAAATTTCAGATATCCTAGCGAAACAGTAACAAGTTAACCGCCGCACCGGTGTGGCCGCTCTCAGGTTTCTTTCTGGTTGCTTTTGAAACCGGGCCGCTCCTGAGACACGCCCCACTATCGAGAAGTAAACTGACCGTCGCTGGAGTTCGCGCGGCAAGGGGACAAAAGTAGGCGTTTGTCTAAAAAATCCGGCCAGAAGTGCAAATAGTTCCGAGCACTGCTTTAGACGAGCAACTACCTGTTCTTTTGGGTCCTTTTCGAGTGATACTATGTCAGTCATCGTCTCAATCTTTATTTTTGCTTCCAATCTCCTGTTCTCTCCTTCGTCCTTCTCCTTTCCTTCTCTCCTCTTTTTCTTGACTCTTTTTCCCTTATTCCCTCCTCCATATTTTCTATTTTTCTTATCCGTTTGCTTCTCTTCTGCCACTTTGCCTCCCTATTCTTCAACACTCTTCTCTGATTCCTCTATCAGCAATCACCTTTTTTTTTATTCTCCTTCTTATCTCTTCCTTAATACTTTTATGTTAGTAGTATAAGTATGGGGTTTCTGGACCACTTTTGAAATTTGATATCGGCGGTCATAACTCTACCCAGAGAGCGGGGAGGGGGTACTCCGTGGCGAGAGGACCGCGGGAGGAGGGAAGTACGCGACCTTGACGTCACGCAAGGTGCTGACCTGTCACTACGTGACATGTAACAGATATCGTTTCTATTTTTATTAGCGCGAACACCTGGACGCGTATTCCTATTTTCCTTGTTATAAGTCACAGGGTCAAGCGCCGAAACCTGCGGGCAGTGACTTTCTTATCAAGGTGAACGATGTCGAAGAGTTCCACGTTTATTATTCTGCAGCGCTTGGCGATCCGCGGGGGCGCGGGGAGGGGGGAGGACCGCGACGCGACGCTATGCGATCCCCCGACGCAGGGAAGAGGAGGTCCGCGGCGCGAGGCGATCCGCGGCGCGTGCATGTAATAGATATCACCGGGATGTCTTTGATTAGCGCAGACACACAGCTGCGCGTATCCATGGCACGAGTCATGAGGTCAAGCCCCGAAACCTGGCTGCAGACAAAGTCTTTCTTATCCAGGCACGTGATGCCAGGAAGTTCCACGTTTAAATTCGCATCTACTGCATCGGCATGTAATAGATATCACCGGAGATGCCTTTGATTAGCGCCTATACCACAGCTGCACGTATTAATATTATTTTTCATGGTATGAGTTATGGGGTCAAGCGCCGAAACTCCATGGTATGAGATCAAACGCCGAAACCAGACTGCTGACAGCGACTTTTTATGGTATACATGCTACGCAAGACTTTGACTTCCGGTCATGGGAAGGTAGAGGGGACTAAGACAAACAGAAAAGTATTGTACTATTTTGCGCTTGGACGAATAGTTATCGAGATACGAAATTTTAAAAATCGCCGTATTAGCCCAACCTACTGGCGAATGTAAGCGCGCGGTAAGATGCGTCGGCCTAGCGGCCCCGCGCGGGGAGACGTGCGAGCGGTCGCGTAAGCGGCGGACGGGCAGCGGCGCGCCTCA
>NW_011964884.1:0-1297 GCF_000949405.1 Vollenhovia emeryi
TTCGGATAGCACGCAAAGGGCAAAGGGTTGTAATGTCGCGGCAACCGCGGTGAAATGCTCGTACTGTCAGGGAGATCACAACGTTTATTCATGCAAGGAATTTAAGGAGTTAACGGTAGACGAACGTGTGAAACACGTTAAGGTTAAGGGCTTGTGCTGGAATTGCTTAAGAGGTAAGCACATGGCAAAGGATTGTTCGTCGGGAGGATGCAAAACGTGCGCCAAGCGGCATAATTCTCTGTTGCATAAGGAAGGTACCAAAGATGAATCAGGTCTAAATGCCAATAAGGGAAAAACGAAGGTCGAGGCTAAAGGGGAACAAGGGGACAGCGCGGCATGTGGGCACGCCTGTTCTATCAAATCGTATTGCTCAACGCAAATGTTATTGTCGACCGTTCTAGTAAAGGTGAAACACAACGATGGTCACTTTATCCAGGTTAAGGCGTTGCTAGATAGCGGCGCGGAGTCGAATTTCATAACGGAATCTCTAGCCAACCGACTGAGGTTAAAACAAAGGAGTTCAAACATAGAAATCACGGGCATCAATCAGCAAATATCAAAGGCGCTGAAAACCACCGAGGTGAATGTTAGGTCTAGATTCGGGTCGCGCGATATTAAATTGCAATGCGTAGTCTTGCCTACCATAACACGAAGAGTTCCTTACGTACGATTAGAAAGGGAGCAGTTTAGTATACCGAACAACATTAGGTTAGCAGATCCGCAGTTCCACGTTCCTTCCGAAATCGACATAGTGATAGGTACGGAGTGGTTCTGGGACTTGATGTGCGTAGGGCAGATTAAATTGGGCCGGGGTAAGCCAACGCTACAAAAAACGATAATGGGGTGGCTAGTAGTAGGAAAAATGCTGCAAGGAGCACCGGGACGCAAACCACAAACTACTTGCAATCTGAGCAGTACAAGAATGCTGGACGAGACGCTACGGCAGTTTTGGAAAATTGACGAGATCCCAATAAAGGCGGAAATCAATGAAGAAGGTCTGGAATGCGAAGAGTTCTTCAAGGGCACTTACTCGAGGAACGCTGAAGGAAGATTTGTGGTACGGTTGCCGATCAAGCAGGACGTCATTGACAAGATGGGCGAGTCAAAGGGCGTAGCAGAAAGAAGATTTCTGTCATTGGAAAGGAAGCTGGAGAAAGACCCGGAATTGAAAGACGAATACCTCAGGTTTATGAAGGACTACAGGGAGTTAGGCCACATGAGAGAAATAGACGAACAGTCGGACACTGCGGCGAGGATTTTCCTGCCGCATCAGGCGGTCGTGAGAAGCGACAAGAGG
>NW_011964884.1:2997-5147 GCF_000949405.1 Vollenhovia emeryi
ACCGGCGCAGTTGAACAATTCAGCGATATGGTGGGAAGGACCGCGTTGGTTGAAAGTGAAAAATGACTTTGCGAAAACCGACGGCCTTGATGTGGAGCTGGATGCGGTACCTGAAGAGCGCAAGAAAGCGCTAATAGCAATAAGTCTAGTCGATAACTCAGCGATAGATTTTATTAAATTTTCCTCGTACTTTAAATTGTTACGCGTGATAGCTTATATGTTAAGATTTGTAGGTAAATTTAAGAAGCTAAATATTTCTTATAAGGAAAGATATGTAACCGCGGAGGAGATGAGAGTGGCGCGGAATGTGATAGTGAAGGTTGTGCAATTGCTAGCGTGGAAGGACGAAGTGAAGAAACTAAGCAATGGTCAGGAGATTCCGAGGAGCTCCAAGCTAATCACCTTGAGACCCTATCTAGACGAAGAAGGAATGATGAGGGTGGGCGGAAGACTACACCAATCATCATTAGCCGAGGACGCCAAGCATCCTCTGGTGATTCCTGCAGATCATCACTTCACCAAGCTAGTCATCACGGAAAGACATTGTGAGATGGCCCACGCCGGGCCTGCTACCACCTTAGCAGCAGTAAGGTGCGAATTCTGGCCGATAGCTGGAAGAAGCATAGTCAAGAAACTCGTGAGGAACTGCGTCGTGTGCCGCAAGGCCAATCCGGTCCCGTGTCAGCAATTAATGGGACGGCTTCCGGAGGCGCGGGTACAAGAATCGAGACCCTTTTCAAGGGTGGGAGTCGACTACTGTGGTCCGTTCATGGTGAGGGATCGCGTTCGACGGAACAGCAGACAATATAAGGCTTACGTGGCCGTGTATGCGTGCATGGCCACCAAGGCGGTTCACATAGAGCTAGTGGACGATATGACTACGGAAGCATTCCTGGGTTCATTGAAGAGATTCACGGCGAGGAGAGGATTGCCCTCGGACGTCTACTCGGATAATGGAAAAAACTTCGTAGGCGCTGAGCGGGAGATCCAGCGAGTTCTCAGGGATTCCCAGTGGTTGGAGAAACTCCACGGGCATTGCGCCAAGAACGGGATAAAATGGCACTTCATTCCTGCCAGGGCTCCGCACTTTGGAGGCCTGTGGGAGGCTGCGGTCAAGACATTGAAACGGCAGTTGAAGCGGACTATCGGAAACGCTTCGCTCACGGTAACGGAAATGATAACGGTTCTGAGTCAAATTGAGGCTATGATGAATTCAAGGCCTATAACACCATTATCGGATGACCCTCGAGATCTGGACGCCTTAACACCAGCGCACTTCCTGATAGGCAGCTCAATGGCATCGCTACCGGGACCTGACCTGCAGGAGACACCGATTTCCAAGTTGTCTAGGTGGCAGCATGTGGAACTCCTCCGTCAGAGATTTTGGTCACGTTGGCAGACGGAATACTTGGCCACGTGTCAACAACGCTTTAAGTGGAAGACGCTGAAGCCGGACGAGTTGCTGGAGGGGCGACTGGTAATGTTAAAAGAAGATGAGACCATGCCTTTCAAATGGACGATGGCGAGAATACTAGCGGTGCATCCAGGGGCGGACGGGTTGGTGCGCGCGGTAACTGTGCGAACGGCAAAGGGGAGCTACAAGCGACCTGTAGTAAAGATAGCGCCGATTCCATGCGATTAAAGATTGTCGGGATTATAACTTTGCACCGATGTTAAATATTGCGTTTAGTAAGTAAAATTAGTTGTAAGATGCGTTTGTCAATGATTTTGGTTGTTTCTTTGTATTGTTTAATTTTCCTTTAAGAATTTGTGAATGCGAGCGCGGACTATGTTAAGCGAAATCCTACAAGTTACCAAAGCAGATTGTTTTTTTTATATATTGAAAACGTGTAACGTTTGTCAAGGCGGGCGGCATGTTAGGCCCGAATTATATTAGTAAGAGCGGCGGTAGGCGAGGCCGCCATGAAAGGATCATTTGAGGTAGGCCGGCAGGGGGCGTAGCGAGCGGAAGAGTGAAATCGAGCTAGCGAAGGGTCTTCTAGTGTGTGTGTGAGTAGAAAGCGAGAGAGTTGTACGGCGCTTGCCTCCCGTGCGGTACGTGTAAGAGAGCGGTTCCCGTAATAAAAGATTTCCATCAGAGAAACGGTGTGGTTCTTCCCGCGATATTCCTGGCTCGTTCCCTCGCTACA
>NW_011964885.1:0-5149 GCF_000949405.1 Vollenhovia emeryi
ACTCACTGATCTCTTCTTCGTTTCTCCTCCCTTCCCTCCCCCCCCCATCCACCTCCATTCCTTTCCATCTACCCACATCCTCCTGTTCTCCACCCATACCTCCCTTCCCTTTTCCCTTTCTAACCTTGCTCTCTCCATCATCCTCAATCTTGTTCTCCTCTCCTCCATACTAAGGTCCTCATCTACATTTATTTTCCATTTTTTCCTTATTCCCTACCTTCTAATGTTTCATTCCTATCCCTCCTCTCCTTCATCTCTACTATCGCTACCACTCTCCCCCCTCTCCACTGTCTTTCTATAATCTTTTCCACTTCTGCCTCCCTTCTTAGCCACTCACTGATTGCCTTTTTTATATTCCGCTCTCTGTCCTCCCTGCTCTCTCCTTCTACCCCTCTCCATATCGTCCTTCTCCTTCTTCTCTCCTCTCTTTCCCTCTCATATTCTGCTTCTCTCTCATGCTCCTCTTCTTCCTCCTTCCACCATTCCGTCTCCCCTGCTTCTGCCCTCTCCTTCTTACCTTCCTTCCTCTCTCTACCCTTCCCTTCCCAACTAACCTTTCCTACGATGTCCTTCGTCTGTTCCTTTTCCCCCTCTCTGCTCTCCCTCTCTTCTCTCTCTCTCTCTCTCTCTCTCTCTCTCTCTCTCTCTCTTCCGCTTCTCCTCTGCTTCTTGCTTCCTTCTTCTCTCTTCTCTCTCTTCCGACCTGTCTTCCCTTCTCTTCTCCTCGCTCTTTAACATGTCTCTTCTCTTTCTCTCATTTTCCTCCCTCCTCCTCTGTTCTTCCTTCCTCCTTCTCTCTTCTTCTCTTTTTCTCTCCTCCATCTCGATCTCCTTTTTCCTCTTCTCCTCCTGCTCTCTACCGGCCTCTCTCTCCGTCATCTCCTGTCTCCTACCTTTTTCTTCCTCTTCTTTCTCTCTTTCTACTTTCTTCTCCCGTCCGTGCTCCTCTGTTTTTTCCTTTTCCTCCTTTTTCCTTCTTTCCTCCATTTGTCTCTCCCTCTTCCATCTCTCTTCTCTTCTTTTTCTTTCGTCCTTTCTTTCTAATATCTCTTTTATCCCCCTCAGTTCTGCTTCCGTCCTTCTCATCTGCTCCGTTATCTATCTCCCTACTTCTCTCCACGCTTCTATCATCGCCTCTACCGCCTCTTTCCATTCTCTCCCTCCGCACTCCTTCTTTCTTCCTTCCGTCTTCTTCCCGTCTTTTCTGTCCATCTTCTCACCTTTGTCTCTCCTGCTACTCCCCGTCTCTTCTTTTCCTCCGCTTTCCCTCTCTTCTCTTCTCTCTTCAGCTCCCTTCCTCTTCTCTCTCCCCTCCTTGTCCTCTCTCGTTCCTTCTTATGGAATAACAGTTTTGTTCTATCATTCCCTTTCCTTCTCCCCTTGCATGCGTGCTTTCGCTGCACGCAAGTGACCCTAACCTCTACCATTCCACTCTTTCTTATTTCCCCCTTCCTTCTCTCTCTCTTTCCTCTCCTACCTCCTTTCCTCCGTCTTCCTCTCTCCTCTGCTTCCTCTTCTCCCGCTTTCCTCTTCTTGCCTTTCTTTTCCTTCTACTCCTCCATTTACTCTGACACCT
This sequence comes from Vollenhovia emeryi, assembly GCF_000949405.1. NCBI lineage: Eukaryota > Metazoa > Arthropoda > Insecta > Hymenoptera > Formicidae > Vollenhovia > Vollenhovia emeryi. The sequence goes on from NW_011964885.1 coordinate 1,577, forward strand.
TTCACACTTCTATCTCTGCCTGCCGGTTGCTTTCCACTATGTTATCCCTCCTCTTCCTAGCCGCCATCGATCTCTCCTCCCTTTCGATCTTTTCCCACCGAATCGATCTCTCGATCTCCTCGGCCAATCACCTTCATTCCCGTCCTTCGACCTCTCGATTCTCTCTCCCTCAATCTCTCGATCCTTCCTACTAGTCCTCTCCCTCCTCCGCGTCATCTTTTCTCCTCCTTTCTCTCCTCTCCTCTCCCTTCCTACACTCACTGCTCCGTATTCCTGCTCCTGCTTCTTCCAAATTCTTTCCTTCCGCTCTCCTTCTGCCTCAACCTCCTTCCTTCTGTTCTTCTTCTATCCTCCACTCTTTCCTCCTTCACTTGCGCTGTCGACTTTTATATCACTATCGATCCTGCCGTCTGCTCCCTCTCCACCTGTGCTCTTCGACCTCTCGCGCTTCTTCTTCCATCTCTCTCCTCTCTCCTGTCGATCTCTCGCTCCTTCCGCTCGATCTTCTCCCCACTCCTTGTCCTTCTTCTTCGTTCCGATCTGCCAACTCATCCTCCTCTCCGCTTTACCTCCTTCTAACTTCCTTCTTCTTTTCTCCTTCTCGTCTCCTCCAATTCCCGTGCTGCGCCTCCTTGTCCTCCATCGATCTTCATATTTTCTTCCTCTCCAACTCACTTCCTTCCACTTTTCCTTCGTCTTTTCTCTCAGACCTCTCACTGTCACCACTTCTCACTCCGCCATCTTTTCCCCCTCCTCGCATCCGAAAGTAATTCATCATATTTTGATTTTAAAATAGCTAATATAATTCATTAAGTGCGACATGAGTAATTTTATTTTTGCAAGCTCAAGTAGCAAGTTGTAATTGTAATGAATTGACTGTATTATTGGAATGTTCGTGATAATTAATTGATTCATCGTTATTCAAAGTTTTTTTCATCTTTTTTTTATAAGAATAATTTCATTAATAAAATTATTCTTATTAGATGCACCACTATCTGACTCAAAACTTTCTAATATATTATTATCGATTTCAATATTATTAACATTATTATGATCCAAATCAATGTCATTTAATTGTTCATTAATATTCATATCGCTATTTCTTATCAAATCATTATTATTTAAATATTGAGCAAAATTTTGATCTAATACAGATTCAACTAAATTTATTGAAGAATCTGTATTAGCCTTTGCCCGCCTGTAATATTTTGTTTTAATTTTAGGCATAGTTACTTATTTTTCAAGAATTCCTTGTGACAGTGTGGTCTTGCGTAACCAATCTTTACCAAGGGTTCCTTGTATTATAACAGTGTGGTCTTGCGTAACCAATCTTTACCAAGGGTTCCTTGTGTTATAACAGTGTGGTCTTGCGTAACCAAATCTTACCAGAGTGTAGTCTTCCAGAACTATATAACATAAAAAAATGTTTTAAGTATATATTTAAAAGCATTTATTGTAAAGATTATGAAAAATAAGAATGAGTTTATGATGCATATTTTAGATATTCAATTTTGAATTAATGTGCTAGTCAAATACATGATTAAAATAGTATATATATATAAGTGTATTTATTTCAGCTTACAGCCAAAAAATGGACTTGGTTTACAATTAATCCACTCATCCGTCCATACTTGTTCGCACCTACTCCTGTTTACAATTGCCTATCTCTTTCTTTACAATGTTTCTCTCCCATTTTGCTCTTCTTCTTCCTTCCTACTCTCCCTGTCATACCTCTCTCGCTCCTTCCATAACCTTTTTAGTAACCTCTCTTTTTCTTTGCCTAATTCCTCGTTACATAGCTTATCTATCCTTTCTCCCGTATTTCTGCCTAAGTTAATAAACCAGTCTTTGACTATCATGCATTCTCCCACGTAGTGTTCCAGATTATCTCTACCCTCTTTGCAAAATTTGCATCTCCAATCCCCCTCCTCTAACCAGTATTTGTTCGCCTCCTCCATATTTCCACATCTCAATCTAATTAATGCTCTGATTCTGTCGCCTAGTAAAACCTTCTCAATATTCTCCTTTAATAAATATTTGGGTTTTCCATAGACTACCCCAATCTTTGCATATCTTTTATTAAACCTCGATTTTCTAATTTTACTATCTATCGTTTGTTCTTGAATGTCTTGTTCCCTTTCTCTAACAATACTCTCCATGTCAACACCATCCCTTCTGTTCGAGATCGCCTCGAACTAAATTCTTAGGCATTATACAAATATTATACACCGTCGCCGAGCAAACGAGAATCGCGATGTTTGCCCGATCGGCTGACGGCTCGATTGTCCGTACACCTTGAGAGCGTCTTAGGCAAATATTCGCTTCGCTTCTCTCTTGCTGTCGTCTACCTAAGTGAGACAGAAGCATGCGAGGAATAGCGAGTCAGTTTCGGCGAAAACAGCTGATTGCCCGCTAACGCTGTGCGAACGCCGACTGTTTGTCTCTCGAGGTGTCCGGACGATCGGACGGTTTCATTTGAAATTGTTGGTACGGCTTTATTTTGTCGACTCTCAAGCTCGGGAGATCCGGAGGGAGAGGGACGGTATAAAACCCCGGCCCGGCGAGCCCGCCGCTCTCTCGTTCTTGTGAGTCGCGATTCGAATTCTTACTCCGAGTGATAAGCGCTTTCGGGTATCGAGTGACGATTGCCAGAGAAAATTGTCGAACGGTGTCTGTCGCGTCGCGCGGGATAGCGTCACTCGTCGCGGCCTACGCGCTCTTCGCCTGTCGCTCGCTTCGAGGTCTCGTTTTTTTTTTGGGACTTCTCCCGCGAACCGCGCGCGCGGTCCTTCCGCGTATTTCCTACGCGATCCGCCGAACTGGGCGTAAACGGCATCGCTCAATTTAAATCGTCGCCTGTATCCTCGTCTTGTAAAGGGCAAACACAATTAAAAGCTCGACAAGCAATTGAATCTGAGAGTCAAATATTGCTCGCTCCTTCCATCCCTTGCAATCCCACACATAAGTTTGGTCCTTCGAGCCGGATTGCTTTCTTCCTGAGCCAGTGACGGGAGTGAGTTGTGCTAGCTCCATTTACGCGACGGTGCAACGCTATGGAGGCGTTAATTGACTCGCAGAACGAGTTGCATGGGCGCATCGCCCGCTCCTTTGAGAATTTGAAGAAAACGGGCGCGGCCCGCACTACTCGAGGGTTGGTGGAGGCCCGTCTGCAGCCCCCCCGTGGAGCGCCACCTTGTCGTGGTGGGGGGGCTTAGGCGGGCGATCGACCGGGAGCCGTCTGTGTGCCGCTTTTAGGCTCCGGCGGTTCCTTAGGTTGGTCGTCCGCTGACCAAGAGCGCTCCGCTAGACCCTCCGTAACTCATTGCACGCCGGTGTTCCGGCAGAGTTGCGGGGGGTGGCTCTCCCGTCGCTGAGCTGGACGTGGTCCAGTCCCGGCGGCGGGGGAGGGCCGGACCCCGGAGGTAATGGGACGTGGTCCTAGCCGAAGGGTGGGCCGGCAGTGAGGAGCTGGACCCGCAGTCACATGCGGGCCCGGCGACGGACAACGCGGGTCGGTACCCCCTGTGTCTCGGGGCGACGTCCTTTTTAGGACGTGCGTCCTGGCATGGGGGG
>NW_011964886.1:0-5150 GCF_000949405.1 Vollenhovia emeryi
CTCAGGAGGGTAACCTGCACAACATATGTCAAGGTCAAGGTCATCGGAGCTGACTCCCCTAAAGTGAACATTTACCGAAAAAAAGTTAAACACTAAAGTTGTATCGTTTTTAGTGGCGCTCCGAAAAAAAATTTCCTATTATAATAGAGCCCATTTTAAGTTAATTAAAAATAAAATTTTATATTAAATATCCCGTGCACGAGGTAGGTCTACCTCGAAATTTTCGCGCAGAAAACGAGAAGTCGACTTCGAAATCGTCCAAACGCCGGACACGACTGCCTATATTCTTATCGATTTCCTGACCGGGTACTCGCCACGTTCCCTCATTTTTTGTTTTCCGACTAGGAATCCACCTTGACAGATCGATATTCCTGACACATGTTATATACGGCTGTCTCTTGTCATAACACGCCTCGGCGAGCTCGAACTTACGATTGTCGTCGGCGCAAATGAGAGACGTTAGTTTTTTTTGCAAGATAATAGGTACCGTAAAGTTCTCTCGTTAACCATGGCTGTCACAAAGCGCCGCGGCTGTTATCTACGCGAAATTGTTGTTATTGAAAAAGTGCTGAGGAAGGCGGGGATTTATTGTCTGAAGAATGGCGGGGTTTTACTGCTTAACTTTATTTCACGGCGATGTAATAAAACGCCCGCCGCAAATAGCAACATTAATGAGCACGAAGTGAAAATATATCTAAGATACGGCTTATTGTTAGAGAGAAAGAGATTATCGTGCTCGACAATATTTAATTCGCGTTTTACATTCACGTCAGTCTCGATTGTCAATCTTTCTTAGGAAAATAAAGAATCGAGGCCAGGCCAATGTGCTAATAAACAGTGCGTGGTTTAAAATGTGGAAAATATATTCTTTTGTCCAAACGGTTCGACCCACGTTCGGGTCTTCTTCAGTGATCTGATAGAACAACAAAAAATTCAACAAAAATTACAATAAATTTGTTAAGAAATTATTTAAAAAGACACTTTCTTAGGAAAAGTTGGAGGCTTCAGCGACTAACAATTCAACCGATGAAAGGAAAGGGCTCACCGAGCCCTTCATCGGCCTCTTAAGCGGTCATTCCACTTTAACGGCCCAAAAACTATGCTCATCTTTAATAATTTTTTGCACAGGAAATATATCATGCAACGAAATAAATATTTTTGGGATTTGTTAGGTCACTCTTAAATAACACAAAAAACTTTGTCATAATTTAAACACTCTTTTAATTAAGCGTTTTTTACACCGTTCGAATGGCGTGTCAAAAAAGATGCAAGGTAAGCCTGAATGATAAAAGTCATCAAAGCAGCGGACTTGCATCTTTTTTGACACGCCATTCGAACGATGTAGAAAACGCTTAATTAAAGAATCGTTTAAATCGTGACAAACATTTTTTTTGTGTTATTTAAGAGTGCCCTAAATCCCCAAAAGATTAATTTCGTTGTATGGTGTATGTACTGTAAAAAAAATGGCTAAAGATAAGCATAGTTTTTGGGCCGTTAAAGTGGAAGGACCCCTTAAGGCCTTTGTCCACGATGCTAGAACTTGGTCCAGGTTCTAGCTATTTCGTAAAAACTACAACTTGATTGGCTACACATTTCTCGGGACTAGAACCTGGACCAAGTTCCAGCGTCGTGGACACGGGCCTTTAGGAATCCTGTCGTTATTTGGAGCGTATTCGCGTAATTTGTTTTCGGACACAATTGCTTCGCAAAATTTTCGTATTTCCGTGTCGTCTTTATTGTTCCTCAATCAATCTGCAAGATTACCGCGTCACATTCGCCCTCTTTTCAATTTACAATCCAGCTTACGTCTAGATTCGCAACTTAACTAATTTACAACTCCGAATTAATTCAGAACAATCCAACTAAACTTCTCCCCCACACTCTAATCAGACCTCCGTTTCCGCGCTCTTTTCTATTTTCTCTTTCACTCTCTTATATTTTCCCCTCTCTTGCCTCTCTCACTTTTCAGATTTCCATTAATCTGAGAAATGACATCTTCCCACCCAATTTTCTCCCTGGAATAAATTTCCGCAGCGGGTTGCGCTCGCGGAATCGGTAACGATACGAAAATCAGCCGCGAAGAGAAATCACTCGCGGGAGATGTATTAATACTCACGTAATCAATATTGACCTCTCCTTTATACATGAAGTCAATCAGCACTTCTAGGTCAGAAAATTTGACGTCACGGAGGATGATGACAGGGTCCTTCTCCTTATTCTCCGATAGGATCGTATCAAAAAACGTGCTGTACGCCGACAATATAAACTGCGAACACGCGAGCCGGGCGCGATTGTTAATCATTTATGCGACGATTTTATCTGCGAAGAGCGCGAAGGGAGCCGTGTAAAATAAAGCGCGTAGCGCAGAAGTCGCAACTTAAAATTCTACATGCGCTATGAACAGCCGCACGAGGCGTTACGTGTCGGACATATCGATAACAGGCGGGTGTTAAGGATGTATCTGAGATACAATCATTGACAAAAATCCCCCAAATTCGAAAAACTGGCATATCTACGCTAAACGTGCAGTAAACCTAGTGATAACTGATATAAATGATAACTAACATAATATATTTATTTTAAAAAGTTATTTTTCACATTTTTCAGCACTTTATTAGGTTTATTTGCCATTTTACAACTTTTTACAATAAAACTTTTGGCAGTGAAAATGCCCAGAATGCAACCTTAGAACATCAAATTTCTTATTTATTTAACACCATTATTTAACAGTGTAATACAGAAAAAGTAATTGGAATATAGTTAAAAAGGTAAATATGCATTATTTAAACAATAACTATGAATATTATTTGTTATTAATATTAATATTTGACCCTCGATGAAACGGGTTAAACGTGGCAATAGCGCGACATTAAGTTTATGGCTTCAAGGTTGATAGCAATGCACTTTTGACATTGCGAGCTAACTTCTGTTTAGTCCTGCATCGCAATGTCAAAAGCCACAAAAATGTATCGGTGGAAAGGCAAAATAATTAGCGAAAGTACGTATCGAAAGAGACTTGCGCAACAAAGATGTGGATTTTTAAGAAGAAAAGTTCAAATTGTACAAGAAGAAAAAACTGAGCCTACCATGGAGGAAAATGTGAGCGAGAAACCAGAGTTTATGTTGTTTATCAAAATTATTTAATTTTTATTCTTGTTCTCTAAATGAAAACAATACAGATAAAACGAGACTTTACGACGTGACTACTGTATCGGTCAGGTTATTCGTTTGACACGTTCAGCTGATTGCGACGTTGCCGCACTTCTACAGTCCAGTAATTGACATATTACAGAAACCGCAAAATTGTCATGAATAATAATTAATTTCTCCTAAACCGTGTTGTGAAACCTAATCGAATTTTGCACAAAGTTCCAATAATCCATGGTCTATATGTATAAAAAAAATTAAAATTTTGGTACTATTTTTTCTATACTTTATTACTTATTTCATTCAAGAAAATTGCGTTTCCCATAAGAACACGTGTAAAATCAGACATAATTGAAATAATAATTACTCTCTAACGATTTAGTAAATCTACTTAAAATTTTTTTCAGTATATTACAGATAACAAAGGAAGTGTTTCCCGAAGTTTCATCAATTTGGTACTATTTTGAAATAGCTCAGATACATCCTTAATTGCGACCAAGTTGCCGGGGAAGTCTAAGCCTAAACGAAGATAAGGCTCACGCGGAATCGCCGGCGTGGAAGATGCTGCACTATCGTCACGCCTTTTCTTTTCCTTTCCCTCGAACGGAATCATCATGCGCATTCGTAATGCTCGGCGTGCGGTTAATGAAAAATGCAATCGCTTTTCAATTCGCGATATTACGCCATTTATTTAGCGAGGTCAAACCGAGTCCGCGGTAGTTACGTTATTCAAATTTAATCAAGTTGAAAAGTTAATAATTCACGTATTCATGCGACGGCCGTCTTTTTCCTGCAAGATATGCACGCGGGATATGAGAAAGCGCCTCATTGACGTCGCGTTATTATCGCGATGATCTCTGTCTGCTCTGTTTACCTTGTGCGCCCGCAAAGTTCTTCCGTCGCAAGCAAGTGTCATATCGCTAAAAGCTTTCCTCTCCAGCAACTGCGAAAACTTGTTCAGCAGGTTTCTAGGATGATGCTTGCATTTCAGGCAGATCGTTTTAGGCTTTTGTCGGAACATGGACGATGATGCTGAGCCGGCCTTCGTAGCGGGTGCGGGTGTCGTTGCTTATTTTAGATTCGAGTATTGCTAATTATTCTGCAACGGGAAAAAGGACGAATAGACCAACAATTAATCCCATATTATTTAAAGGATTGTTCGGTAAATATATATAGGTACATATACATATAAATTGGTGTATGAGGAAATGCGTATAATATACCAATATTATAGAGGAATGTCCTCTATTATGAGATAGGAGTCTAATATGAAATAGGAGGTTTTTAACACCCAAATTCAATCGCAAATCTTTTTTCGCAATGATTGTACCATCTATCAATAAATTTTTCACTAAAGAGATTTCACTCCAAGGGCAATAAATTCATGGTGGAACCAACAGATAATGCATATTAATTTAATAGAAACTCCGCTATCTCATATTAGGAGTTTATCTTATAATAGGAGACTTTCTACGTATATATATAAATATTATACGGATATAAATATTTATTTCTTAGAATGGATTAACATACACTTTACTGTGACAAAAAAGAATTTATTAATTTTATTAAAATGGCGTCAAATAAAAGGAAATATCGAAAAATGAAACCAAAAGAAGAAAAAAAAGAAAAGAAATACCAGAAATATTAAAATAACAAAAAATATTCCTAATGCTAATGTTGATGGTAATAATTAAACTATTTTATTATTAATTTTTTCAGTTGTAGCGCTAATTTTCGCTACACGAGTTAATAATAACAATAACAAATTACTTTTATGATCCAGTTATTAATAAAAACTTTTACAATCCAGTTATTAACATTAAACTGTAAATTTTTAAAAACTTTATTCTATTTCTTCGTAGACTCTGTAGCACCGAAAGACTACAATTATGGAGGCAATTTAAAAATTAATGATAATTGTACACACATTTATCAGCTAGCTAGCCCCTTTTACGAGTGGTGAGAAAAAATTTATAAACAAGAATAAAAAATTTGCACAT
>NW_011964887.1:0-5155 GCF_000949405.1 Vollenhovia emeryi
GTGAGATGCGTCGGCCTAGCGGCCCCGCGCGGGGAGACGTGCGAGCGGTCGCGTAAGCGGCGGACGGGCAGCGGCGCGCCTCGCCTCCCTACTCCTCGCCCCGCACCGCCATTCTATTCCTCGCCGAACACCGCCTCGAGCGGGGCCGCTAGGCCGACGCATCTTACCGCGCGCTTACATTCGCCAGTAGGTTGGGCTAATACGGCGATTTTTAAAATTTCGTATCTCGATAACTATTCGTCCAAGCGCAAAATAGTACAATACTTTTCTGTTTGTCTTAGTCCCCTCTACCTTCCCATGACCGGAAGTCAATATATTGCGTAGCACCCTGTATAATCGAACATAAATGTTATTGGAAGTAAGGATTCCTCGATTACTCTCATACAGAATAGTTTTATAAAAGTATTTATATTTAATGTACTCATTGGTACAATAATATAAGTACAATAATATTATACAGGGTATACTAAAACCACCAGATGTCCTTCCCAAATAGCACAAGGACGTCCTCAGGATGTCCAGGACGGACTTCGCGGATATCCTGAGGATGTCCTGAGGGCATCTCGGGACTTCCTCAGGACATCCGGCGGAGCATCCTCAGGATGTCCTAAGGACTAAAAAGTGGCGCTCGTTTGCTATTCCTCAGGATGTCCTGAGGAAGTCCCGGGATGCCCTTAGGACGTCCTCAGGATATCCGCGAAGTCCATCATGGACGTCCTGAGGACGTCCTGAGGACGTCCTTGTGCTATTTGGGTTACTACTTTAAGGTGATTAGTGATCTGGAAAAAGAACTCGAGGGCATGAAAAAAACTGTACAAAGAAGAGGAATTGAACTTCAATTAGTCCCAGTCATAGTGGGTGAAAATCTAAAAAATATTACCTCCAGCTATGTACTTTTAGATGATCGACCTATTAGAGTAGAGTCTCCACTGAGAGCCGTTGAAGTGTCATTTAAGGCCCTTCATTGCAACTATCCTATTCAAAGTGAACGTCTTTGGATTGTAATCGAAAAGTCTCTTTATGGAATTGAAAATCAATGGAAGAGTATTGCGGAAACAACATCTGATGTAAAGCGTTTAATTGCCGTATTGAAATGTGACTGAACTTATGCCTGGTAACTGAAATACATACAACCAAATTACAATGCCTGTATGCCCAGAATGTAAGAATAATTTTAATAATATACGTGCATTGTGGCTGCATCTATCTATAGTGCATAAGAGAGACAAATCTGATAAATTTAGGTGCCATGAAGAGAAATGTTTTCGAGTATTTTCTACTTGGAACTTATTCCGGAAACATCTTATGTCTTATCATTCTAGCTCTTTTGGCAGTCCTTTTCTTAATGAACACAATGAAGAATCAAGTAATGCCCAGTGAGAAATGATTCGTCAATCGATGTCAAAACGATGTCGAATCGACATCGATACCGTCAAATTGACGTCGATTCGACATCGTTTCGACATCGATCGACGAATCATTTCTCACTGGGTGTGGAAGAATCAAGTAATATAGATATGGACATTGACAAAACATTGAATAGTGAACAACCTGCTGAGTCTGATCAGTTTATAGAATATTCGACTGATATTTCAACAAATTTAAATCTTGTTCTTTGCTTTTTGTCTAAATTCTATGCCAATCATCAGCTTCCGCGTAGTTTTGTACAAGAATTAGTGATAGATGTGAAAGAACTTTTTGCTGAATTTTTAACTATTTTTAAGCGTGTAATTAATGAGAAACTAAGACGTGTGGGATCAGAAAGTAATGCAATAGATGAACTTGGACTTTTACTTGATTCTTTTCTCGAACCTTTCTCTAACTTTTCAACGGAATATCGTAGATTCAAAGCACTTAAAGAATCTGGACACTTAATCCCAATTCATAATTACATAATTGGTGATAGGATTGATGACAAAATTATTCATGAGGTCATGATGAAAGAAACTGTTTCTGTTCATGCACAATTTATACCTATGAGAACAACTCTTCAAAAATTGTTTAGCTTGCCACCCGAGCAGCACATAAACATTGGCCTTACGTTGATTGCCCAACGTTTATTATATCGGTCCGATGTTTCAAAATAACAATGAGCCAACGTTGGCGGCGTCACGCTGGTTCACCAGTGGCCAATGGTTGGTAAATTGTTGGATTTTATATTGAGCCAACATTATGCCAACAATTGAAAAATTATCCAATCGCACAAAAATATTGGGCTTATGTTGGACATATGTCGACTGTCTAAATTCTGGATATTGGCCCAACGTTCCCTAATGATAATTAATGAACCAAATTAATTGGATGCATTCAGCAGAGAAAGCTGCTTTGCAACTGTTGTAAAATTCGTAAATCTGATTAATATAGGGTAAATCCGGTAGAGATGGCCATACGGGAGAGTTGGCCCACGACCGTATTTCCACTTTTTTAGTTATAAAGGGCGCTGCACGTACGCTAGTACGACTCCCTGTGTTGACAAGGTCGAACGTTCCATGGATTTGTCGCGATAAAAAACGATAAAAATGAGTAATTACGTCTTTTATTTTGTGTGATATTATATTATATGTAAGTCTAGTTATTAGATATCTGGTTTACTATATATTTTTGTAAAGTCGTTGTGTTCTAACCACTTTTTAGTGAAGCGGTATGTGTTGTTTTGTTTATAACAAATATTAGCTGCGTTGTCGTTATGTTGATTTAGATTAGTGGGGTGGCCATCTCTCCCGTACAATCGGGTGAGATGGCCACGTGTTTTGGGGTATGATTGCCATAGTTCATAAATATTTTTTTCGTCCTTTTTGAAGCCCAGTATTTCAACGGTATCCGAAAGCAATTCCAAAGGAACACCAAGCAAGATATTATACGACCTTAATCCTATTCCACTCCAAATTTCTAAATTACGAAAGAGAGCAAAACAAGTTGGTATTTTATTAACATCTCCTGATCACCTGGAAAAACGGAAACAAAAAGAAAAACAGAAAGTACAAAAAGAAGAGAAGAAAACAAAAATAAAAGTTAAAGGGCATCAAAAGTGTGCAAAATTACCATTTAAAAGGACCCAGAAAACAGTCAGAAAAAGGAAATTGCGTGAAGAAATTGAGTCGACATCGAGTAGCGACGCTGAATTTATTCCTGACAATGGTGACTCTGATTTGGATGAATGCGATGACGATCTTGATTCTAGAAACGACTGCAAAGGATGCGGAGAGAACTATTACAAAACTGAAAAAATTGAAGAATGGATACAATGTACGTTGTGCCTCAATTGGTTGCATGAAAACTGCACAGAATTTTCCGATATGTGCCATCCATGCGGCCGTAAGGATTTAACATTTAAAAAAAAATCAGACAGCAAACAAAAAGGCAAGGGAACGGGTAAGAAGACGGCGAAATAGGTGTGGCCATCACTCCCTTAGTGCTATGGCCATCTATACCGGACACTCCGGGAGAGATGGCCAATTGAGTTTTTTTGTTTTAAATTTATTGTAACCATTACCTCTTTTTATAATTGTATAACGATTAAAAAATTATGATTAAAAACAAATAATGCCTTAATTACAGTATAAATTGACTTTCATTTGCTAAAAATAGAAGAGAAAAATGGCCTAAAAATAACTATGGCCATCTCTACCGGACTTACCCTACATATACTTTTAGTGTCGGCTAAAATTAAAAGAACACACCGATCAGATTCACAAATTTTATAACAGCTGCAAAGCAGCTTTCTCTACTGAATGCAGCCATTGGCAACATTACAATAAAGACAGAATTTTTAGCTAATATTAAGTTCAATAATCAAATTCCAAAAATGAAATGGATATCAATAAATTTTTACCTTTAGCTGTTGTAATTACATACATTTTAACTCATTATATACATAAGAATTCAAGTCCTAGAACTATATTAATATATACATATGTGTATAAATTATGATTAGTTGATCCAACGTCGGTTAAACGTTGTTCAACAAATGGTTGGTTTTGCGTCGTCAATAGCTTAATAATATATACACTTAAATAGTTAAAGAGCTGGAGGACCGAAAACGGACGGCAGCGGAGAAGAAGGTGTACAAGAGTACAGGTGACGGGCGGTGAAGGTGGCAAGGCACAGGCAGAGAAGACAGAGGAGAAGAGGAAACGGAAAAGGAGCGGAGACGAGGAGGAGAAGGAGAGGCGGCGGAGGAGAAGAGAGAAGAAGAAGACAGAAGGAAGGAGGAACAAGAAAGAGAGAGGAATGGAGCAGGAGGAACGATCGAGTGGTCGAAGTCGAGTGATCGAGGAGAAAGTGGTAGAGGGGAACGAGAGATCGATCCGGCGGGAAGAGGGTTGCGATTGGCCGAGGGGATCGAGAGATCGATTCGGTCGGGGAAGGCAGTGAGTAGAGGAGCGCGTGAGAGAGGGAGGAACGGGGGGAGGGTTAAGGAGAAAGGGAAAGTAATAGCGGTAAGCGTGCAGACAACGAGACTGAGAAGGCGGCAGGAAAGAAAGGAGAAGAAAAGCAGAAAAGGAGGTGCAGAGGAACGGACGAGGTGGAGGAAAGAAGGTAGGAAAGGGAGGGCTGAGGGAGGAACAAGAGGGGATAGAAGAGGTGACGGGCGATAACGAGCGGGGCAGAAAGAGAGAGGTTAGGGCAGATGGGCGCGAGGAAGGCAACCGGCGTTGGCTACTCGCGCGCACGTGGGCGAGATCAGGGAATGGATAAATTAACAAATAATAATATCCATAGGAAAAGGGAGAGAGGACAGAAGAAAGAAGAGGAAGGAGACGGAGAGAAGAGGAAGGAAGTGGAGGGAGAACAGGGAGAAGGCAGGTGAAAGCAGGAGAGAGAGGGGTGAGAGAAGAAGGAGGAGAGGTATAGAGAGAAACAGGAAGAGGAGACAAGGAAAGAATAGAGAAGAGGATGGCGGGAGGAGAGAAGGAAAACGGTTCGAAGGACTGGACGGAGGTGCTAAGGGAGATAGGAAGCGAACTGAGAAGGATAAGGGAAATACTGGAGAGAAAGGAGGGAAGAAAAAGAAGAGAGGAGAGATGGATGAGAGAGAGAAGGTTAGAAGAGGAAAAGGAAAAACAGGAAAAGGAGGAGGCGGCGAAACGAGAACAAGAGCAAGAGGAGAAGGTAAGGGAGGAGGAAGAAAAAGAAGAAAAGGGAAGGAGGTAGG
>NW_011964888.1:0-5155 GCF_000949405.1 Vollenhovia emeryi
GTGTATGTGAGAGAGAGTGAGTGTGTGTAAGTGTGTATGTGAGAGAGAGTGAGTGTGTGTTTGTGTGTGTGTATGTGTGAATGTGTGTTCCAGTGTGTTTCGTTTAAATATTTATTTATTTAAAATTAAAAGATTATTTTAGTTTGGGTGTGTGTGTATATGAGAGTGAGTGTGTGTGTGTGTGAGTGTGTGTGTGTGTATATGAGAGCGAGTGTGTGAGTGTGTGTGTGTGTGTGTGTGTGTGTGTGTGTGCGTGTGCGTGTGCGTGTGCGTGTGCGTGTGCGTGTGCGTGTGCGTGTGCGTGTGCGTGTGCGTGTGCGTGTGCGTGTGTGTGTGTGTGTGTGTGTGTGTGCGTTGGCATACCGCAAGGATAAGGACCCCGTGGTTCGTCAGTTCTACAGTATATTAAGACTCCACAGTCGACCAATTTGTCGTAGGCCTCGTCGAGCGTGCTGCGGACTCCGAAGGCAACTGGTCGGGCGCGGCAGAATGGTACTCGAGCTCCCTCCTTTAGTTTGAGGGATGCTTTCTGAAGGGTACATCTACCCAGAGAAGACGAGAAAAGTTTAGGAAACTTGTTTCTTACCTCCTCTGCCAGTGGGTTCGTCTCGATGCTGTCGCAATAAGTCGTGATGGGTTGGTCCCAAAGTTCGAGGGCTTCAAGTGCATTGTTGCCGAAGAGGCTCAGGTTGCGTTTTGTGACGTGGACTGGAACAATTCCGATGCGTCCTTTGAGTTCGATAACTGCAGAAAATGAGCCCAGTGACTCGATGGCGCCTCCTGAGGCGCTGGTAGCCGTTTCCTTGGATGGGAGGAGCTTGGGACTGCCGCATCGTTTCCAGTCCTTCTCGGTGATGATCGTCCATTCTGAGCCCGTGTCGTGTTTGAGAACCACGCCAATGCCGTTGATCTTCGGTTTGAGAGTCTTACGAGATGGTTTGTGCTGGACTGACGTGCACTACTGTTGTCGGTTCCTTACCCCTTTTCTTGTTTCGTTCGTTGAAGTCTCTGACTGATTTGCAGAAGCCCGTCTTATGTCCAGTTGCTGAGCACGACCCGCAGGTCTTCGAGATGAATGGACAGTCGCGATGCCAGTGAGTGTCACCGCACATGCGACACTTCGGGATAGATCCCCTTGGCTTGCTTGCAACAGCTGCGATTTCTTCTTGCTTGGTGCTCGGTTGGTTCTCGATGACCTTGCTTTCTTCATCTCGGACCATCATGCGTTGAGCAATAGCAAGCATGTCGTTGATCTTGAGCTTGTTCGTCGTAGGTGCATCGCCTTCCTCCGTTCGCTTCGTGAGTCGATCGTCCACCAATTCCATGAGCTTCTTGCGGATGCGTGAATCGGTCGGTGCCGCGAGGCCTTGTGTGAAGAGTTGCACCTTTAGGTCGTCGCTGTCGAATGAAGAGAGCTCAAATTCCTCTGCTGCCTGATTGACACGTGCTGTGTACGTAGCGAAGGATTCATCAGATTTCTTCTGAATCTGCAAGACTTTGAAGCGTCGTGCGAAGATCGTTTCTCTGCGACCGAAAAGTTGCTTAAGGTGCTTAACGGTGTCGATGAGTGTAAGTTCTTCCGGCTTCTTAGGCAGAATATTTCCAGCGAAAGTCTGGTAATCCGACGAGGTTGGTTTTGAGCGAATGATGGCGCACTTTTCAGATTCCGGAACTTGCTTGCCGCGGTCTGATACAAAAACTGTGGCAGTGCATTCGTACCACTTGTCGAAAGTGAGTCCAACAACCGGATCGTATGTGAAAGCGGTGATTTGACGTTCGATGTACTCTTCGGGAGGGTGGATCGTGACAGACTGAGCGATGGCCTCATTGCCGTTGTTGCCTTCCAAGGTTAGGTTGACCCTCGATTGACTCTTGACCAGCTCGATAATAGCAGCCTCTCGTCGTAGAGCCTCCTCCCGCAATTGCTCAATTTGTTTTGTTGTGCTTCCTCTCGTCGTTGAGCATCTTCGCGCATGAATTTCATCATTTCCGAGAACTGCGTATTGTCCATTTTGTTGGATTTTGATTTCCGCGTTTTTAGAGTTAGAAAATGTGTATTGCGTGCGTTCTTTGCGTTATCCTCGTCGCCAGTGTAGTAGATCGGAGGGTTATCGCGATTGTGGAGAGATAACACGAGTTCCACCAACTTATATATCCTCTTTATTTCTCAGCCGTACACATTAGCGAGACACACCGTACTGAATTCTCCCTGTACCCCGCGCCCCCTCTCGGGTTTAGTAGTCCCCCTAGTGTCGAAAGTCGGAAGTATCAATGTCTGTTGTGTATCAGATATAATTTTTAAAAGTAGTCTTACAAAAGGAATTGCATCTTCTTTTAAACATATGCGTGTCTCAACAGATCCATAGAAATTTTCTATTTGAAAATGCAAGGAACATAATGCCGAATTTTGTGTTAAGGAACTTTCTGTTATATTTAAAGCTGTGCACCACGCTTTTCTTCTTATTTCATTTTTGGGAAAACTACAATATAATACATATAATATCTCACTGAGCGTAGTTGACTTCTAAGACATACTCAATGTGATCACTTACCATTATTGTTAATGGTAAAACATAAATAGCCGAACTTATGGATTGTATAATAAGTAGAAACATTTAACCATCTATTAGTTTCATGGAGATTACATCCCTGATAGCACATAAGTCTCAGTTATGTTGCAGTTATGTTACAAAGACGTTTCAATGTCTTTGCAGCATAACTACCACATAGCTGAGACATAACAGAGACTTGTTGTGCTATTAGGAATTTTAAGAAAATTTATATATAGGAGACAGTATATCTTATTGCTGGACATTTATGAGTGTCTTTAAAAAATGACAATTTTTTCAATGACAATCCATGAGGAAGGCGTTTATAGGTTATTGTACAAAGAAGGTGAAACGCGTGAACATAGTAATTCTTGGATAATTAATGTAGCATTGTATTACATTGTCTAAATACAGTTTTGTTACTTAATATTTGATAACTTAGAGCCTTTATACGTATATTTATATAATATGTCTTTATGTGCATACGTGAAAAATGATATTTTTTAAATCTTTTCTAGTTCCTCTTGTTTCTTCGATTTTCTTGATGATCTGTTGTTGCATCCACTCGCTACACAATGCACCATTTTTTAATTCTTTGTATTCTTTATAAATAAATCCGAGATTATGGCACACGTGCTTGCAATGCTTGCAACGAACTTTCTGTGGACTGCTTACCATCACGGAGATAATTTACCATTCACCATGTACAGTTCAATATACTGTACTAAATAATGCTGGCATTATCCGATAGATAGCAGCACGAGTGGCCCATAAAAACATGGCTGACGACGAAATCCCCCTCCCCACCAGTGCTTCACCCCCGCAACCATGGCTGCGTTCGGGGAGATGCTATTTAGCGCTATGAGAGTGCTTTGTCCTTGTTCAACTTTTGCAAGTAACAAGGACAGAGCACGCTCATAGCGCTAAATAGCGTCTCCCCGAACGCAGCCCATATGTTCCCTCCTTTACCTCCGTGATACCGCGCACGCCGCCGCGGTTACCGAGAATAAATCAGCGCCATTTCCGTACATTTGTATACATCAACGTTCTAAACTTCACCTGTAAATAGTCACCTCACACTATTGTAATTAATCGCAATAAATCCATTCGTAATCATCGAACTACCGACTCAAGTGTTAGTGTCCTGGCTTCCACACGAAACCCAGCCCCGACGAGCTAGTCCGAAGTTCGCTAAAAACATTTGTAACGGGGAGTCGTTACAATTTTTTTAAAATTAGTGACGAATATCCGGCCGAATATCCGGTATTCGGTCGGATATCCGGTATCCGGTCGAATATCCGGTATTCGGTTTCACGTTATTACCGGATATCCGATATCCGGTATCCGGCAATTTCACTATCCGGCACATCCCTAGTATAAATGTTGTATCTTGCATGGTTCTGTAGATATACGATCGAAAAGAGTGAATCTTATGTATTTTAGTATGACTGTCAAAAGTGAAACTTAGAATGGTTCATTGTTCATTGTATATCTTTATATTTCCTATAATGTAGTGTAATTTTAAATATCCGTACCAAATTTCATGTCTCTTCTATAGTTTCCCTTTTATAAGAAAATTTGGCTTTGTATTAGCATTCTACGACTAAGGTGTAAGAATGAAGTTTGTAATTATGTATATATCGCTTATAATCTTCATTTTTGTAGGTTCGCATTGTAAATCTGCGTATTGCTGTTGAGTTTCACGACTGTAGCTCGAACGGTTTAATTTTAAGAAATTTATTTCGATTGTAATATGCACTTACTGTTAGCGGCTAAGCTTATAAGAGTGGAACTTGTATATATTTATAATTCATGATAATTGTTATAATATTCTATAATCTACTGTAATTTTATATATGTTTCTTTATTTTCAGCCTTGTAAGTTGTCTGGTTTGGTGAAAATAAATTCATTTGAGATTTACATATGTATATATGTGGTGATACAGAAGTGACCTTTCTTCATATCTTTCCGTATCCCTGTTTCTTGTTAGATTAAGCTATGTTCGCGATTATTAAGGTGTTCAACTGAGAAATATAGTAAATTTACTGGTCTCGCAGATATGAGGTGGCGAATAAGAATGCATTATAAATTTCTTTTATAATTTAGTGTACCATTGTGTAATAAGGTTTACTGTAGTAATGCTGATCTGTGTACATTTATTGATCAGAAGGTAGCGCGAGTCTATGCGTATCGTTGACATGGTTTTTGCGATATAATGATCTGTCCGGGTTCATGTTATCACTACAGAACTATCTTCTCTACAAAAGTAATGATATCATCAAATGGCACCAACTAAACTAAATAGTTTTAAACGTGGTGGGGCGATGATTGAAGTGGGGGCATGCCCGCCGGCTGGGCGCCCGCGGACGCCCGTTGCCCGCGGTTTAGACAATCCAAAAATATCTTTTCAAAAATATTGTCTCTACAAAAATCTTCTCTACAAAAGTATCTTCTCTACAAAACTATCTTCTCCACAAAAGTAATGATATCATCAACAAATTACGCCAAATATAACAATGGATATTTATATATGTATAACGCGTATCTTTCTTCTACCGTAACCATTCTGTAAATACATCTCATTCGGCCAATAACTTATCGACAA
>NW_011964889.1:0-5159 GCF_000949405.1 Vollenhovia emeryi
AGCGGGTGCATCACAAATAATTTTTTTTATTCCACTCTGAATGATTTGTTATTTATTAAAAGACCATTTTTTTCTTAAGAACAAATATTCTTTTATAAATGCATCTAAAAACTGTGTTATTGATTTCGATTTTGTCTTACCCCAGTAAATACCAACAATGAAGGGTTCTGACACTTCGTTAATATCTATTGACATTAAAGTGGGCCAAAATTGGCTATTTGATGATTTACTTAATGGTAAGCCATCTATATTAATTGTTAAAGGAAGGATTTCTACGTTTTGTGTTAGCGTATTCTGATTTAAGATATGAAATATGCCTTCTTTAATACCAAGATGTATGTATGCACCGGCAGCAATATCTACAATATTATTACTATATGAAGGGGTTTTAAGTAATGTCCTACAATTTGGAACAGATAGATTTTCTGATCTCATTATGGACAATAGTTTGTTCGCAGCATTATGTGAGATATTATTATCAACAATCCAATGAGCCACTTTGTTTGCTAAAGTAATGTTGTTTTGTGATGTAAATATTTCTTTATCAACATTATTATACGTGGGTTCTAATGATAAAGTATTCCTACAAAAATTAATATTGCAGCAATTATTGTCATTAATATCTGTGTCTTTTAAATTAGAAGCAATTGAAACATTCTCAGTTGTTCTATGACAAGTATGCAGTGATCTATTTATATGTTCTCTGGTCTTACGATATTCATTAAATGCGACTCTACGGAAATGTCTGCTTGTAACCTTAGATAAATCTTTCTTTTTCCTTTCTGGTATCTGCAAATTAAATGAAATATATATGAATGATCGACATTAACTCACCTGTGAAAAGTGAAGCCGACAGAACTGAATGAAAGCGAGAATAGAGGAGAGAGGCTATATGTTCTGTTTCTCTTGTTATACGGCGTGTCTTTCATATTGCATCGCGCAACTAGCCGCACGGAGAGAGAGATAGAGAGAGAGAGAGAGACAGAGAGAGAGACAGAGACAGAGACAGAGACAGAGACAGAGACAGAGACAGAGACAGAGACAGAGACAGAGACAGAGACAGAGACAGAGAGAGAGAGAGAGAGACAGAGAATATATTAACCTCTCTGGCCCCTCTATTCTCGCTCTCACTCAGTCCTGCCGGCCTCACTTTTCACAAAAGATGTATGTACTACGTCCATGTGAATAGCACACTGTGAAAATAAGTAATATACATAGGACATATACATATATAAACTTACCGTATTAGATAATTGGCTCGAACTTGCACCATTTGCATTACTGCTCTTCATCTTATTAAATTTGTAGCATTCACCAATCAAAAGCCACGGAAGAGATAAAAGTCGTGCCACTCTAAGCGTTAGGCCACGTTCGCCATTAACAAGGATATGATATAGCTGCACTAGCGCAGTGAGTGCAGCTAAAAAGAACAATTCACATGTGGCGTGAGATGCGTACGCGAAATTCGCGCCAGCCAATCGTCGTCTTAGCTACACAAATATTTGCGTATGCATGGCAGCTGAGACGATTGATTATTGTCTGGCGTAAATTACACATACGCATTATCTTACGCCGCATGTAATGGCCAGCCTTAGGGCTAATTTTACCAAACTCAAAAATATATGAATACGGACCATGAGTTAAGGCCTTATACATATTTAAGGCTTCCTTAAGTTTATCTTCAGATGATCTGTAGTCAATAAAATAAACCGTAGAGCATCCGAGGATGAATTTAAGGAAGCCTTAAATATAAAGCCTGATTATGAATACGGGCATTAGATATAGCGTCTCCCCGAACGCATCTTAAATATGTATACAGGGTGTCCTGAAATTCGCGAATCAAAATACCATAGCAAGAAAGTCGTCGAAAAAATAAATTAAAAAGTTATTTGCCATTTTTCGTTCCGAGCAGTAGTTTTTTTAGATAAAAAGGTTCAAAACAGGCCAATCGTACACTACGGTTGAACGGAAACCTGTCCGTGAATCGCGCGTTGATAGTGTTAGTGCATTAACACTAAAGTTATCCGCGGTGATCGATAGATTCTGCACACACTCGCGAGCGCGACCCGTTAGACTTGATGATAAAAAGTGCATACGCGAAAAGTTAGTTAGATCCTTGTTGTCGATAATCAAGGACGTGAATCTGTCGCGGAAGCTCTCCCATTCTTCGCACTTGCCATCGAACGGCGGCAACGTGATCGGGGGGAGATGCGAAAGTGAGACTGACTTCGACGACCTCAGATTGGCACTATCCAGAGTATTGGACCGAATTTGACTTACAGGAGGTTCCAGCTCTTCTAGACATTCGGCTAGGTAATCGGAAGTTGTAGCAACGATGTCCTCACAGGCATCGAAGAGGTCGTCTTTGAAGTAATCGATGGAGGCGCGATTTGCCTTCGGTACCGCGACGCACAACGCGGCATAGTTAGTTTGCACCTGAGCCCACTGTTCCTTTAGCGTGTTCAAACGATTTCTCACTTTCGCGGCGGTGTAATTGTCTTTCCCGATTTTTTTGAAATTATCGAGAGTTGTTCCGATTGACCGAAGCAGCAGTCGTTGCTTCTCGAATAACTCGTTCATGATGAGTGAGTTAGCGCGAACGATCGACAGATAGAACCGATCCCGTCTCCTTCGATCCGGCTCGAAGGACCAAAATATGTTTCGGTAAAACTGAGCGTCTCCTCAGTCCGAAACGAGGCCCGGTTTCCGCCTCGATTGAGACGCGAAGGGAGAGATCGGGTGGTGCTGAGCCTTGTATCCGCGTCCGCTCAACTCCTCGAAGATCCCGAGGATCGAGTCACGATAGCCCCATGGATTCCGCTGGATCCACCGATGTTACGAGGTAGCGATCGGACAAAGAGAGACTGTTGCGATGACAAGGACCGTGGATAAACGGAGCCAGAGGACGGTCACAAAACTGCGAGACAAAGCAAGGGGAAAGCAACGACCACGGGTGTTGTGATGACGATACGAAATTTAAGCAAAGGACAGGAGCGGCGGATGAGTTGCGATTTACAGAGGATTTTTAATTTAGTCGAAGTTGACTCAGAAACTGCAGATTCACGTGAAGACGATCTTCGAGATATTCTACAGATCAATCATCATCGACAACCTCCCCGAACTTTATTAACAACGATACAAGAGAACAGAAATAAATTGAAATGAACATTTAGTGACTACAATAATTTGAAGAAGTGATGAAACGGAGGAGGACAAGGAAACGCGCTGGATCCTTGTCCGACCGACACAAGTAGCGAGCTCCGGCGACGGTAATTCCGATTAACGCGTTCAACGCAGCTGAGACGCTGTGGAACTTTACGCGAACACCAAAATCTCGCGCGGACGATTTTAGATTGTGTGATTTTCTCGTTGTAACGACCGTAGAGAAAAAAATGAGCTCGATGTCTGAGGATTTCCGAAAGAACCGACTCGGAACCGATTTCTATTCCTGCTTGACAGCGACTAAATTTTATAATAATCGGTCGCGGTTAGACGCGAGAGTTCCTCGAACCGCGCCTCGGATTCGGCGAAACGGCTGCGAATCAGCTGTGCCGCTGGCGCTCGCGCGACACGTGATAACGACGTGATCGCGGCACAGCTGATCCGGCGCGCCGCACGATCGGTGATTTTCGGCGACGAGCGGCAGCCCGAGCGACGGTGCTCGAACAGTAAGAGAAACATTTTTAAAACATCCAAATGTAAATATATTTTATACGTCGAATAACGTACGTTCTTAAAACGTCCATATTAGGTCCATGGACGTTTGGACTAAATAAGAACCAAAAATGGACGTCCATTGGACGTCGTGTGCTGTCTGGGTTGGCCACTTCCGGCTGCACACGCAGCAATATTTGAAGGATATGGACGTGACCGTACCAAACTGCTATTTCTGCAGCTTCCTTTACACTGAACGATTCTCCCTTGAGTCTTTCTAAGAGTTCAAGCACACTTTTGTACTCAAATTGCGCTCCACGGCGATCTCCAGGAGTTGTTTGGCTTCGTTGTAAAGCACCTTTGTCTCGACAAGTTCCATACTATTCAGGAAGTTCTTCTCGTCGTTGGCGATCAAATAGTACTTAAGATGGTACACGTTTACCTCGAGATTTCCACATTTGGGTGGCAACGACACATCCGGCAGCATCTGCTGAATCACCTCTCGCGTCGTCTGGTCGTTGTAATCTTTGTAGGGGTCGATGTCTAGACACTGTTGGCTGTTTACTAGTATCAGTTTTACCATGTCACACTGGCCCCTCATCGCCGCCAAGTGGAGGGCCGGTCAGGCCCTCGTTATTCGGAATACTTGCGCTGGCACCTGCATTCAGCAGCCGATCTGCGCAGGTCAGGTCATTCTTTTTCACCGCGATGTGCAAGGCAGTTTGCCGTCCCGCTTCGAGATTTGGATTTATCGTTGGTTCTGCTAGCAAAACTTCCAATGTGGCCACGTGTCTGCCTTCGGTAGCAAAGTGAATAGGAGCGTCATTGTTAAGGACAGGAAGTTTATATGCATTTAAAAATGTTCGATTATGCAAGAAATTTTACTGAAATTATGCAAAGTGTTTATTGAAATTATGCAAAATTATGCGGCCTAAAATAAGTTGAATTTTAATGTGTATCTTATTTTTTAGTATGTATTTTAAATATCATTATTGCTTTAGGACAAACCACTGTCTAGCAGTAGAGATGGAGTTTATTGAGTACACTGAGGGAAATAAGAAATCAAAATACAGATACAATAATCCATCTGCAGAGGCAGTTTATTAAATAAAAAAATTTAATTCAAATATACATATAATAGTTTTGTAACTTCAGTTATAAAATTTAATCAATGGAAGGCAAGAGGAAGTACGTTAATCTTTTCTTTTTCGATCAATTATTGATTTACTAAGCACGTTTATGGTAATAAGGTATTTGAAAGAATTATTCTTCATCAAATAAACTCACATTTGACAGCCAACAAGATGATTATTAATGAACAGTTTAGATTTCACTTTTGCCATTTCACAGTTTTGCAGTTGCTCTGCGTTTCGGAGTTCTTTGTTATAAGAATTAATAAGAATCAGAACTGTTGGGTTTTCTATGGGATATGGATCGGTAATGGCGAGAGTGTATGATCATTATCAGTCTTCCTATTTTTTTAATTAAAATTATTTGTAGCTATC
>NW_011964890.1:0-5161 GCF_000949405.1 Vollenhovia emeryi
TCTGTTTCCGCGGGGCGTGGGGGGATGGTAAAGAGGAGTCCTTCGCGGGGGTTTTGGGGTTGGTCCGCTTTCTCGAGGCGGACCTCTCCCTCTTCCCCACCCGCGTTTTTCCCGCCCCCGACGTCGATGCCCGGGAGGCGTCCGCGTTGTTCGGCGTTACTACCTCCCAGGTCCTCTTTTCCGCGGGCGGGTCGGCCGCCGTCTCTCCGGGGGGAGGAGACTCCATTGGCAGCCCATCAGCGGTCACCTCTGGCATCTCCTCCTCCCGTACCACCTCCCCCGGTCTGTCGAGATTCTCCGTGATGAATGTGAGCTCGGATCCTTGGTCGATGAGTAGCCTTGCTTGATGTGTTGAGACCGTTGAGGGTATGCATGCCATTGCAGTTGCAAGTAGCGTTGAATAATGTGCGTGAGCTTGAATTGATTCCTTGACGATTGCACCTGATTCCTAGTGAGCTGGTGATGAGGCAGGTTGAGCAGGGGTCAGTGCAGCCGCAGACTGTTCCACATGCAGCATCGTATGATGTTTGGCTGAGCATGTCTTGCAGCTCAGCGCGGATCTGCATGAGCGGACATTGTGGCGCCCCAGACAATTGAAGCACAGCCTCTTGTCGATAGCGGTGGTCTTCCGTTGTGCTGGCGTGAGATCCCTGAACTTGGAGCACGTTACAATGAAGTGCTGTCCATTGCACAGGTCACACGGGTGGGCCGCAGCAGAGAATGACTGGGAATGTGTGGGAGCAGATACTTGGTGAGCAGTCGCCTTTTTGTTAGCAGATTTAGATGAGCTGGGTGTGACTTTCGATGAGTTGCCCGAGGAAGATGGTGCAGCCTCCACTCTCTCCAATGCTCTCGCCCTGGCATTGAGGAAGGTTTCAAACTTCGCAAAGCGCGGATACTCTTGAGATGATCCAAGCGAGGTTTCCCACGCCTCTCTGGTGTCTCTATCCAGGAAGCGTGACACGTGATGGACCAAGAAGCAATTCCACATGTGCTCCGCCATGCCAAGCGAACACAGAGCCTTATCAATCTCGGACACCGTTGAGACTAGCTTGGTGAGCGATGCGGCGTTCTTGGGTAAGGCATGTGAGAGGTTAAGGAGACCGTCAAGGTGAGCCTGTATAATGAGTCTCTTATTATCAAACCTCGAGGTGAGCAGATCCCAGGATGGCTGAAGAGATTCCCCGGTGAGAGGCAAACCTCGAATGAGCTGTTCCGCTGAGCCCTGCACACAGCCTCTGAGATAATGAAGTTTCTCCACGTCATTGAGCTTTGAGTGCTGCAAGATTACAGAGGAGAAAAGATCACGAAAGGTGGGCCACGTTGAGTAATCACCATTAAACTTGGGCAACTTAATGTCTGGCAAACGTGAGTGGACTGGCTTTTCCGGATCAGGAGAGGCTGCACGCGGTGAAGATGGTGTGAGTCGTTGTTTGACCTTGTTGAGCAGTAGCTTAGCTGAGATCACGAGATAAGCTTCCTTTTCATGGATGTTGTCCGCAAAATCGTAATCCAAATATGCCTCAGGCCATGTTATCTCGAAATAAGCGTGCTCCTTCAAGAACGCCTTGTGTAGCTCCTCCAATTGAGACAGCGCTGCTTTGACCTCCCCTAGTGATGTGCTCTCGGGGTCAACAACCTTCGCGTCTGCAATGAGTTTTATAGTATTGAAACGACTCATTTGAGATCTCACCTTGAGTGTGAGCTCGGTGGAGAGACGAGCTGGAGAAGTCTGACGTGAGCTGCGTCCTTGAGTGTTGCCAGAAGCTGTCCCCTTGGGGGCGGTCTGTTGACCAGGCACATTGAGGGTGAGAGGAGATTGCCGACCCGAGGTTGTCTTTTCCTCAGCATCTGCTTCCCAGTGAGAAATGATTCGTCGATCGATGTCGAGACGATGTCGAATCGACGTCAATTTGACGATATCGATGTCGATTCGACATCGTTTTGACATCGATCGACGAATCATTTCTCACTGGGTTTGGCGGCCTTCTCTGTGTCAGGCATGATGAGCGGAACACGGTGATAACACTACACCACACGATGAGCACCACTGAGCCGCACGAGCCACCGAACAGACTGAGAGCCGATATCGTTGGTTCGCCACGAAAACAGCGAAGTTCAAATTCACAGTCACAGCTGCTCGATTTGCCCGCGAGAATGTCACTTCGTTACTGCGTGATCCCGTCGTGACAACACTGAGATGGCAGCGAGTCCTTGTCACGAATGGCGCACGTGATCACAAGGAACCGCACTGAATTTATGCCGTACGCGAGATGAGAAAAGATCGAGTGCTCGCAAACGAATATTGAGTGTCACGTCACCACGATGCATCCGGCTCGAAGGACCAAATGTTTGGGAAATTTCCTCCCTTTCGAATCTCGTCATGAGATCTTTCATCGCAAAATCTCCGTGAGCGCTGCGAGTGGATCGGGGGGTGAGAAAGGACGTGCAACGTGGCGAGAATGACTACGATTCCGGTTCTTCAAATGAGTTAACTGTTTAATTGTATGTACACTATATACAGTTGAGCGTTACCGAGGCGTATGATTGAGGTGAGCGAGTCCGTCGAGCTTTCTTGTTCGCACAAGACCGTCGGGGATGTGCCGCCCGTTGAGCCGGTGGCCGGCTACAAGCGAGCGTGCACGTACAAAATGAGAGGCCTTTGCGCAGAACACCGATGCACTCGACTTGAGCACTTAACCAATGAGTCTGTCCAGGGGTGAGCACTAATTGTCAATGTGAGCTAACAAACACTGAGATCGCACTTGTTCCTGTGAGCGCAAGCGCGATACTTTTTGTCTGCCGATGCGAACTTTACCACAGCTTACAGCGGCTGCTTTCACACGACTACTGAGCTCTGTGAGCTTGCGCGCAAGCCCTCGAGCCATGTTCACGGGCCCGTCACGTGCTCGTTACCCGGCCGCGCGGTACCACTGGGCCTTGCGAATAACCGTGAGATGGCGAGGGCAGTACAACTGACAATGAGATCACTGGAGGAATCTCAAACAGTCTCATTAATGACTAAAAATTTTAATATCGGATTTTCAGTATTTGAAGATTCAATTTTTTCGTCAGGAAAGTCATCTGTCAGTGTAACTATATCAATAGCATTTTCATCGATGCCCAATCTTATTGATGTTTCTATGTGTTCTTCGGCACATTCAACTGCGGTCGCTTCTTGCTGACTATCGACAACTTCAAATGTCTCTGTGTTTGGAATGGATTCAACTTCATCAAAAATTGTTGGGATGGCAGTATCCAGTAATCGAGGACGTTTGTATGGAATCTGTATATCAAGTTTAATATTCTTTAATATTGCATTGTATAACAATAAGCAATGTAATTGAGATTATATTATGTTAAGATAAAATAAGACAAAATAAAATAAAATACACATTAATCCTACCCAGTATAAATTTTGATATCTAGAGAAATAATCCAATAAAATTAAGAAATCTGTGTTCTAGAAATACACATTTGATAAAATAATACGGAAACATTACACAACATGAAACATTTACAGAACACTATAATAATTTTTAGTGAAAAGCTATAGCAATAGCCATTAAGTTATCATTTGTAAAACTTTAGAATTACTAACCAGATTTTTAAATAATAAAAACACACTTACGTCGATAAGAACTTCGCCATTAGGACCTTGTTTTACTAGTCTTCGCACAATGTAATGTTTTTCAAAATGTTTTTCGCAAATACGTTGCTTCGCTTTCAAGCTGTCGATCCCCGGTATTGCGGCTTCCCATTTTTCTCGTACAACTTTGTTTTCAGGTACCGTGAAAAACGAGCACTTTTTTTCGCCTGAATACTTTTCCCGACACTTCTTGACAATGCACGTTTTTGGCATGTTCACGTATTTTATAGTAATATATATTTAAATCTTTGCTCGCTTCGTTGATATTTGTGTATTAGACAGATGGAAATAAAGCGCGTATATAACCTATCTCTGTCTATCCCACAGGGATCTCTAGATCGCAGCGAACCTAGCGAATAAAGTCCGGAACTACGATTTCGGCCACACTAATTGTAAGTGAGACTCCCCCCACCATTCGAAAACGAATGAGTTTCCAGACCTGTAAGACTTGTAAGACCGTGGTCTGCGGACGTTACTCGCCTTCGGGCGGCATACGCGTCTTCGGACGCTACTCGCCTTCGGGCGGCATTCTCAATTTTGGGCGTCATTCTCAACTTCGGACGGCAAACGCATTCAGACGCTCCTCGCTTCTGGCATCATACGCGTCAGCGGACGCCTCTCATTTTTGGGCAGTATATTTAACCAGTTTCTAGCGGTTATCATTCTTTTTCAGAACAGCAATAAAAACTTACTTGTATTGAGCTTATTACAACGTCAAACTTGTTATTTTTCGGACATCCTGGCGCCGCAACCAGAATTCATTGCGTTTGAAAATTAGTCATAATTATAATCAAACAATTCTTAATAACGTCAAATATTTTCAAAACTAAAAAATTCGTGTCGACAGCACGAATATCTCAAGTTATATTTTATTATATTTTATTTCTTTAAAACGGTGCAGTAAAGACTATTGAAACTTGGTAAATATTTTCATCTATTCGTATACTAGATGTATAAAAACATTCAAAACACTGGTACTATTTCTTCTACATTTTTATAGCTGTTTTATCCGTGAAGATCGGCTTTTCCCATAAGAGTACGTGTAAAATCAGTGTAAATTAAAATAGTTATATCTCAGCAACCGTTTAGTGGATGCATTTTTACTTTTCTGCAATAAATTAAGAAGACTGAAAGAACCATTTCACAAATTTTTAGCGACTTTGTACTATTTTGAAGATAGGTCCGATACATCCTTAAATATATATGCTTTTAACTGCCCTGCCGAAAATGGTCGATTAAAACGGATTACTTTTTAATCCGTTTTAATCCATTTTAATCGGTTTTAATCGGTTCAATCCGCGCCCAGATTAAAAAGTAATCGATTTTAATTTGGAACAAATTACAATCAGTTTTAATATCGCTTTCGCGGATTATTTCTAATCCGAAATCATTACATTCTAAAACCTATTGTTAGTCCAAATAAACACAAATAATCGGATGGATATATAATCCAAAATAATCAATCTAATATGCAATTTTAATTCATTATAATAAATATCCAATTTTTAGTCA
>NW_011964891.1:0-5161 GCF_000949405.1 Vollenhovia emeryi
GAACGGGGGATCGGGGTCGCTCGGACGTTTCCGAGGCAGGGTCCGGTCTCCCGGAGGACCCTGGGGGCCGCTGGGACGTACTCCCAGGCAGGGCCTCGGGGTCCGTGGGGTTGGTCGGCAAGCCTGCCGGCCAACACCCGGTCCTCCGCGACGAAGCGGCCGGTCCCTGCGTCTGGGGCCGACGTCCCGCTGCTGGGGCGTGCGGTCTGGCGTACGGGGCCGGTCGTGGAGGGCGGAGGGCTGGTCGTGTGCTTGGTGTGTGAGTGAGCCGCGGTTGGCTGCCGGTGGATATTTCCCTGAGACTAACCAAGGGGGGAGTAGTAAACCCCCCGACCGGGGACGAGCGGTGACGTCTGTACCTGACCTCTGCCATGGACTACGCGGGACCGTAAGACCAGTTTACTGGCAAAGTCCGCAGGAAGTGGCATGTTCAATGTGGGAAAACCGCTCCCGTCTCGTCCGTCTGGAGCCAATCAGGGAGTTGAAGCCGGCAGTCCGAGCGCGGGTATGGAGAGGCGCATAGCCAGCGTCCTCTCATACCCTGTGAGGGGGGAAAATCCCTGACACCTTCTAGCCCTGGGGAGGGGTATGCGGCCGATCGGATCGGTGCGCGCCCCTCTCTGGGGGTGAAGTAAAAACTCTAGCATCATAGTGGGCCTGGCCGTCTCCAGGGACCTTTTTGATAGAGTCACTGACCGGGATAGGGGGTGGCTCCCCCGAAAAGGGCATCTCCTCTGCCCGGTCCTTAAATAGGGATTTTCAACACCGGGGACAGTGCCCCCACCGCGGTGGGGGCCCCATGATGGGCGAACCGGTTTTTAACTAACTGTAGATATGGCTAACAATCACACACAACAAAAAATCAGAGGAGAGAAGCACACGAGCAAGAGGACGGGCAACCCCCAAGGGACAACGGACGGTGGGAAGGAAAGAGCCCAAGGGAAGACCCGACAAGGAGTCGCCGGCACGTCGGCAATGAGGGCAAGCGGCACAAGACCAGGGCCGGCATGCTCAAAGATGGCAAGGGAGCTTCCACTCCCGACGGACTCGGAAGAGTCCGATACAGAGAAGATGGTCGATGCCGACGTGGAGTATGACTCATCCACGGGCGATGAATCGTCCTCCGGTTCGTCGGTGGATCAGTCTACCGGCAAGAGGAAGAAGAGAGGAAGGACCCCAAAAACACATGAGGGGCTTAAGATGAGGAAGAAGGTGGAATGCCGGCAAGAGATTAAAAAACTCAAAGCCGAAAAGAAGGCGCTGGAGGATGTGCTCAATTCCCAAGTGGCACTTCGCTGCGGGACGCCGGAGAGGGACACCATCCGCCAGATGGAAGGGCTAAACAACGCCCAGATAGCGGCAGAGATGCTGGATAGCATCAACGCCGTGATGAAGGTAGCCGAGAGGTCAAAGAACCTCAAAGGCACCTTTGTTAAGGAGCTCAAGGTCAGCTCCAGCAAGCTGAGGGCTGCAGCCGCTGTGGTGAGCAAGAAGACGGCTAGTTTTACCAACGCGGCCCTAGAGAAGGAGACGGAGAGGCTGAGGGAGAGAGTGAGAAGCCTCGAGGAGCAGGTGGAGAAGATGACGAGGCTTCTCCAAGAGGAGAGGGAGGCAAGAGCGAGAGCGGAGGGCAGGGGGGTAAACGAAGAGGCAACGATGATGGTGGAGATGCCTGAAGTAGACCCCCCCCGAGTCAGAGCTCAGAGCCCCGACAAGCCAGCAAAGGCTATGGCAACGCGGTCCAAGGCCCCAGCTGACAAGCAACAGGCGGGGAAGGCGGGAAAGCCGGTGTTGGACCAATCGAGAGAAGACCCGGTCTACCGACCGACAGTCAGAGGGGTGAGAAGGATGATGGAAGATCCTCCACTGGATATAGCCATGGAGGGCGTAACAAGGATCATGGAGGGGGTCTCCATCAAGGAGTTAATCAATGGAGACCCACAGGAGGTGAGGCGCAATCTCCAAAACCTGGTCACTAGATGCCAAGGAGCCTTGACCAGGATCCCGGAGGAGGCTAAACCGGGAAAGGAAGGTACCACGAGAGGCCTGCCCGTGATTACCAAAGTGGAGGCCGTAAAAAACAGGCCGAGGGTGAAGACCAAGGAGGCGGCGGCGCGGAATATCAGCGACATGAAAACGCCTAAGGAGCACTCTGGCTCCCAAGACACTCCATGGGTGGAGGTGTCTAAGAGAAGAGGGAGGAAGAAGCCTACAACTGAGAGGAGGGAGTTGGCGACAGGCCCCAAGAAGTCGGAACCCACGACAAATGCCGGCAAAGAAGGGGGAAGAATGCGGTATGCGGATGCGGTGAAGGCGAAACCACCTGGCAATAAAGATGGCAGGATGAGCCAACCAATCCCAGCAGGAGGAAGTGGCAAACTGGAGGCACGACCCCAGAGGACGGCCGAAAAGGCAACTAAGCCAACTGAGGCCCAAGAGGCCCAAGGGGCGAAGATGAAAGATCCAGTGGCCCGAATGAAGAAGAGGAGGACCCCGAGATCGGAGGCAGTGACGATCTCGTTCCCCGTGGGCGAAAGCGCACAGGGGATGCGGGACATCCGCGCCAAAGTGGATCTGGAGACCCTGGGGATAGGGCCCCTAAAACAAAGGAGGGCGCTTACGGGGGCCTTGATTTTCGAAATCTCGGGACCCGAGAGTGCGAAAAAGGCAGACGCCCTCGCGAAGGAGATGCGCGGGGCGGTAGCAGGAAAAGAGGGAATTCGGATCTCCCGCCCAACGAAGATGGCGGAGATCCGAGTCAAAGACTTGGACGAATCCCTCACACAAGAGGAAGTCGCCCAGGCCATAGCACGAGTGGGAGGCTGCGACCAGGGCGACATCAAAATGGGACAGCCCAGGAGGGCCCCGAATGGGTTGGCGACAATCTGGGCTCAGTGCCCAGTCGCAGCGGCGACCAAGGTCGCATCAGGGAGGCGCATCAGGGTCGGGTGGGTATCACTCCGTGTGGAGATGCTCGACGTCCGTCCCCTGTGCTTCCGATGCCTGGAGAGGGGGCACGTCCGGGAATAGTGCCGGAATCCCGTAGATCGAAGCGCCCTGTGCTACAGGTGCGGCGGAGAGGGCCACAAGGCGCAGGCGTGCAGTGAAGAACTGACCTGCCCGGTCTGCAGCACGAGGGGCCTCCCGGCGAGGCATAAGGCGGGAGGAGCGGCGTGCTCCCCGATGTCTAAAAAGGCCGCTAAAAAGGCAAGGCAGACGGGGGCAAGAATGACGAAAGAGGCGGAAAACAAGAACGCCAGGGGGAAGGCCAATGATGTAGAG
Organism: Vollenhovia emeryi; assembly: GCF_000949405.1. Lineage (NCBI taxonomy): Eukaryota > Metazoa > Arthropoda > Insecta > Hymenoptera > Formicidae > Vollenhovia > Vollenhovia emeryi. The sequence goes on from NW_011964891.1 coordinate 3,283, forward strand.
GAGATGGATACTGAACCCATGGCGGAGGTGCAGAAGACTGGATCATCGGCAAACAATGGTGGAGAAGGCCAGGAGGAGGCCGCTACTGCATCGCCTTCACCATGCTAAAGGTGATGCAGGCGAATTTGGCCCGTTCCCGCCAGGCACAGGACTTTTTCCTGCACAGCCTGGCGGAGAGAAACTGTGGCCTGGGCATAGCCGCCGAGCCGAACCGTGTGCCTAAACATCCATGCTGGGCAGGCAGCACGGACGGCTCGGTGGCCATCACTTGGAGGAGAACACGGGAGAAGCACACTCCCGTGTCCAAGATAGGTGGCGGCGAGAGATGGGTCGCGGTGAGGTGGGGACCGATGATAGTCATTGGTGTCTACCTGCGGCCCAGTCTCTCCCGTCACGATTATGAGGAGAGGCTCAACGACCTGGAGGCGCAGATCGAGGGACTACTACCGGCCCCCATTCTGGTCGCCGGGGACTTCAACGCCAAGTCGGCGATGTGGGGTTCCCGGCGGCCGGATGCCAAGGGAGGCGATGTCGTAGATTGGGCGGCGCGATTGGGGCTCCATCTCCTCAATCGGGGTGATAAGAGCACGTGTGTGCGGACGCAGGGGGAATCCATCATAGACCTGTCGTGGGTTTCCCCTGCGGCCGCAGGATGGGCGGTCTCGTGGCGGGTGGCGGAGGATATAGATATCCTATCCGACCACCTGCCCATAGAGACGGGATTCCGCGCGGGAGGCGGCGGAGAGCCAGAGAGGGAGGGGCCACGCAGATGGGCGACAACAAAGTTGGACCAGGACAAGCTCCTAGCGTCGCTATCGGCGGCCAACTGGGCACGCGGGTCCGGCGAAATGGGGGTCGAGGAGGAGGCACAGTGGCTCAGGGGAGTCATGACGGCCGCCTGCGACAGCGCGATGCCCCGAGCCAGATATGCCCCGCGACGAAGCGCCTATTGGTGGACCGACGCAATCTCAGAGTTGAGAAAGGCCTCGGTCCGGGCGAGAAGGGCCCTGCAGAGGGAGCGGAGGAGAACCGGGCCATCCGCATACTTGGATGAGCTTAAAGAGCTCTACAACGAGCGGAGAGCCGAGTTCAGGGTGGCGGTCAGGAGGGCCAAGGAGGCGGCCTGGGAGGAGCTCCTTGGCACCCTGGACGAGGACCCGTGGGGGCGCCCCTATAGACTGGTCATGAACAAGATGAACAGCGGGGCGCCCCCAGCGGTGGAATCACTGGACCCCCAATTTCTGGGTGAGGTGGTGACCACCCTATTCCCAGAGGGGGCCAGGAACGAGGAAGTGCGCCGAACGCGAGAAATGCAAGAGGATGACGAAGTGTACGAGGTCTCGAGGGACGAAATGCTGGCGGCTGCCAGGAAACTAAAGGCAGGCAAGGCCCCGGGACCAGACGGCATTCCAGCAGTCGCCTGGAAAGCGGCCATGGGCGAGATGGCCCACAGGCTGAGAACAGCGTTCTCAGCCTGCCTAAGGGAGAGAAGATTCCCCAACATTTGGAAGGAGGCGAGACTTGTCCCCCTTCCAAAAGAGGGAAAGCCGCCCGAGGCCCCGTCCAGCTACAGACCAATCTGTTTGCTGGACGAGGCGGGCAAAATGCTGGAGCGGGTCGTAGCAGGACGACTGACTGGTACCTGGAAAGAGGCGGAGGCCCGGGGCTATCGGACCGGCAGTACGGGAGGGGCGGTCGACTGTGGATGCTATCAGTCGACTGAAGTCCCTTTCTGACCTGGTGCTGGGGAAGGGAGAGGTCATGCTGGCGGTTGCATTGGACATTGCAAACGCCTTCAACTCCCTCCCCCATGCGGAGATCAGAAAAGCCCTGGAGGGCATGGGGGTCCCTGGGTATCTGAAGGACATAATTAGGGATT
>NW_011964892.1:0-5163 GCF_000949405.1 Vollenhovia emeryi
ATCTTAAGAATACAGACATGAGTGTGTATGTGTGTGTGTGTGCAATCAGTTATTACACCTATAAACAAAATATAATTACCTATAAACAAAAAGTTCGCCCATCCGATGAACTGCTTGTCGATACTGTTGTTGAAACTCACCGAGACTTTTTAAAGAAGTGCCCATGGCAGTTTCTGCAAACATACATGTTTAAGTATCAGTATAATGTTATGATATACTATATGTATCAAGTACATCTGTGATTAGATAACCATTTATGCATCAGTAAGGCCCGGTTTCACCATACGTCATTTAACTTTAATCTTAGTTTAATTTACTTTTGTTTCTTTCTAAAGTAAAGTTAGGAAGAGACAAAGAATGTAAGCTAAGCTTAAAGTTAAGCAACATTGGTGAAACTAGACCTACGTTATAATATTGAAATTTCCAATAAAAAAATTTGTATCGTTTCTTATGTCATTTATCAAGAGAGATAACGTTCTGTACAGTTATGTACGAACACATTATCATACCACATATTGCATTTAGCGTATGTTCACTAAAAAGTGGTAGTAAATCTTTTACAACTGTGCCTCCTGTATCTTTCATTGACTTGGCCATGTTTTCGGCTTCCTCGATCAAGATTTCAGTAAACTGCTTCAATATAGTGAAATGAAATGAGGGAGTTAATATCTTTCGTCGTAAATGCCACTTGGTCCCTAAAACGCAAACGTAAGGCAAAATTAAGAGGTAAAAATGTGTAATAAGTATTTCGAAGAGATTTATATTTTTTAATTTAATTTGAATTTGATAGATTTTTAATAACTATTGATTACATACCAAATTTATTCTTTTTTTATGTGCTTTTAAACTTTTGTGATAACAATTATTAAACGTCGAAAAAAAAATCTTTGCAACACGTTTTTAATATTCTAACTTGTTAATCTTTCGTTGTTGTTGTTGACATCGTCAGTAGTAATGGCTTCCGAATGGATGCCGCGTTCGATTACAACGTAATGTTGACGTTTTACAAACATTGCATTTTGCCATCAATGCTGGGAAGCTCTGATATTGACCAGTATCAGAATTTTCCAGCCCAAATGATGCAAATTGCAATGTTTATACAACATAGTAAAATATATATCTTTATTTATCTTAACATTATTATGTTACCTCCACTAGTGAGAAGACCAGTATGCATCCAGGGATGAAATATATCATATAGGATACTCTTTTCTATATGTTTTGTGCTGCTTAATATTGTCTAAAATTCAGAATTAAAAGTCAGGAACGTTATTTAAAAAGAGTTACGTTACCGTTAGCGTTATTTTTCTTAAGAAGTAATTCGTTATCGGTGCCATTGCTGAGCAAATAACGGTTAATTTTTTGTTGCTTCTTTTATATTTTAAAGATAAAAGACGTAATTGATTTTTTAAATAAAATATTTTATTTTATTTTAAGAAACATAACAAAAATTGAAATATATGTACTGGGTGAGACATTTTAATCGTCGCACGTAAATATGTCTTCGGGGAAGGGGGCTAGCAAAAAATGACCTGGGCACAAGTTGTATGGTTTCGAGGGGGACATAAGATGGTGTCATTAATTTGATCTTGAATAGTTGCTTGAAGATCACGTGAAGATCGCCTTTAATTTTTTAAATGATACCCCCAATTGTTTATTATACTATTTTATTCTACTAATTAATATGAACAACGTTAGGCCAACGGCACACGGAGAAAAACCATTTAGCTGCTGTAGCTAAAACTTTGTTAATATAGTGACAGCTAATATTTTTAGTTGTGATAGCTCAATATTTTGCTACGACAGCAAACAGTTTGCTGTCGTAGCAAAATAATAATTAGCTGTCACTATATTAACAAATGGTTTTCTCAGTGCACACGATACTATTTTTCCTACTGGATTGCTTACGAGAGCCAATAAGGGTACAGAGTTTTAGATCACCTGATTTAAGGCTAAAGCCTAATTGGCTCTCGTAAGCAATCCAGTAGGAAAAACAGTATCGTGTGCCGTTGGCTTTAGTTCGAAACATTTGTTGATTTGCCTAATACTTTTTGAGATATTTAAGAGAAAAGATATCGTTCGATAGCACACAAATATGTACAAATATTTAAGAGATTTATTTTAATACTTTATCAATATTTATCACAATATTTCATAAATATTTTTATATAGTCTTTGATTGAATAGAACATATATGATCATATATGTATATAATAATACAATCGTATACAGGGTGAGTCTTTCCATATCCGACAAAATTTTTGAGAAGGTAGAACGGATCGAGATGAACTGAAAAGTCCTGTACCATTTTGCAATTTTCGTAATAGTTAACGAGTAATTAATTATTAAAAATCGTTGTCTTAGGCCGGCCTACTGCCCAATTCGAGCGCGTGGCAAGATGTGACCGCCTGGCGATCGATATTGCTATGCTTATATCTGAGTTAGATGTACTCAAATATGATTAGATATAAACATTTTTTCCCGGGTTTAAAGCAATCATGTAAAGAAATATTATTATATTTCTCTGAATCATTGAGTTTTGGCTGAGTTTTCAATATGAATTTGTATATTCAAGATATAACGATAGAAGTACGGTTGACTTTGTTATTGTTACCCAACAAACGTAACAACGTTACTGTTACTGATAAAAGTAATAATCTGAATAAGAGTCACGGTAATGACGCTATAAATAATACGTTATTTTCTAACTCTGCTGAAACTGTAGAAAGTTAAACAACTTTTCAGGTAGTGAATTATGTTTGAAGTATCTTTACCAAGTTTCTTACAAATAGACATATTTTTCGAGAAAATACAGAAACATAAAAATTTAATATACCTACGTCTTGTCACTAATATATCAAAAATAGAAAAAGAAACCAGAACAAAATGCTTTATATTTTATTACCTCTAAATCATCCGGATGACCGATGTATACTAGGGGCACAGAGAATGCCCATAATTTAAAAATGGGATAGTTGTCTTTATATAATGAACGTAGAAGCTTCCACAGCGCCACTAAAAATGTATATATGTATACGTTTATTAAATAAATTCACGGAAATATAAATATTGATCGAAAAGCATACAAGTGATTTTACCATTATATTTAATGTAACCGTCTTTTGTTCAAATAACCATAACAATTAAAAATGAACTTTAACTCTCTTTAAAATAGTTTTAAGCTTAAATAGTTCTTAAAAGTAATCAACATTCGATAATATACATAATTTTTTATCTTTATTAAACAATGGAATGTTTGTAAATGTAACATTCAAAAATACGTGTGTATAATAAACATCAGTTTATTATTTTACCATAATTATTAACTTGTATGGAATATATGTATATAAGAAAGGAATATATCAAAAATTTTAACTTACCACGTGAGCTAAATTGTGATATATATTTCAATACATGCCCACTAATCGGATGAGCTGGTGGTCCTGGTATAAGATTGATTAATCGCCCAGTTTTTCCATATTGCACATAATAATTATACATCCATAATATAAGGATAAGTGATAGCAATATAACAGTGAACATCGTTGGTTCACGAAATAATTGGCCACCTTAATCAAGTTTCGTTTCGTTCTGCACTTTTTTAATCCTCAAATTATACAAATTATTAAATATATATATTATTTATTTCAGCACAAAGTTACAGCCTTTATATCTTAAATGCGTTTAGTAATTAGCAAGTACATTGAAGTACGCTATTTATACTTTATTACTAAATACCTTAAATTTAATGTATCCGTTTTTGTAATAAGAATTGTACTTGTGCATAAATAAAAATTCACCAAAAATTATTTAAATATCTAACTGTTTGAGAGATTTTATATTGTTATAAATATTTTCATTATTAAAGTGATGTCACAATGAACCGATGTTCTTATATCAAACGCTCACAAATGACTGATCAGTATAGACATCTACTAAAATTGCGGTCTTTGGACTTTCTCTTACACTCATGTAAATGACGTGATCAACAACACTTATTATCATTAGGTCAAGCAGGCCGTCAGTATCACAATAACAACATATCTGATAAGATTAGCAAGGGATATTATGGATGTATGTGTTTTTAAAGTATTGGATGATTGTGAATCTTGTGAACGTCATTTAACAAGAGCTAGACCTTCTTTTTGCTTTTTGTGATTAATTATTTCTGCCGCGACACAGTGATGTTATGTATTAAATGGAGAAATGCATGTTCGGAATTTAGAGTTAAAAGAAGAATTTTATTTTTATATTATGTCCTTCTAACATATCTTATTATCATGAAAGTTTTGCCTGCTCTACCGATACATTTTCTTTTAATAAGAAAACAACAACTGTTTTACTACATCTTTAACATATTTTTCTTTCAGCATTTTATGAAAAATCATATAATAAAAAATCTTATTGAATTCAGTAATATCAAAATGTACATTTTTAATATACAGTGATAGAAATGATTTAAGATTGCTAGTAATAAATAGGTAAAAGTAAATTTTACTCGAATTTAACTGGACAGTGTTTAATAAGAAACAGAATATTGATATAAATTAATCAGTATTAGAAATAGCTGAGAAAGCTAATAAAGATAAATCAGTCGAACAATCTTCCTCCCCCCTCCCCTCTCTCTTTATTGTGGCACTAATAGCGCTGTAGTTTAAGTCGGACTTCGGCCTCTTCAGAAAATATTAATTATATAGGGTGAGCTTCACTACTCAGAAAGTACTCAATGAAAATATACTTTATTATACAGGGTGTCCCACTTTAACTTGGACAGTAAAATATCTCGAAAACTGAGCCCAGCAGACAAAAATGTTTCAGACAAAAGTTGTATGGTTTCGAGGGGGACATAAGATGGTACCATTGGTTTGACCTTGAAGAATTATCTGCAGGTCACATAAAGGTTACACCAATTTTTTAAAATAGCATCCCCTATTTTTTATTACATATTCTTGTAGCTGACCCCGAGAGCTTTTCAAAACGCTATAATTTATTATCGTAATCAGCGACTCCAAAAACCCATATACATATACAGTTTGCAGTCCAGGTTTTCGGGTTTATAGTTCAAAGTTTACAGGTTTAATGTGAATGCTCATGAGGTTGTTGGGCTATAACGGCGCAGGGTTTGGAATCCATCATGTTATCTTAACTTTGGGGTAGATATAG
>NW_011964893.1:0-2721 GCF_000949405.1 Vollenhovia emeryi
TTTTTAAAAAACTCAGCCGCCATTGGCTGACCCCCCTCCCTCTGACTACCCCCCCTTCCCCCCAAGAAGGAGTATAAAAGGACGAGCGCAACGCGAGGGAGCTCAGTATCAGAGTCTCCCAGCCCTGATGATGCAGACTGCAACGCCTGCGAAACGTCGGCACCAGACTGCAAACGGACGCGGCAACCATCCGGAAGCCATGACTAAAGAAGATAACAGCCGCGAAAGCCTGAAAGCCAAGATGGTAAATGTATATTTTGACGTTTAATAATTATAATTATTAATAATACTTATAATAATAAATAATCATACTTAATATTTATAATTTATATTATTTATAATTATAAAATAATTACGTAAATGATTATATATAGTCGTTTGATATATATATAATACATGCGCGCGCGTGTGTGTGTGTGTGTGTGTGTGTGTGTGTGTGTGTACACCATTATGTATATTTTTTTATATTTTCATATTTATAAATTTAATTTTTTATTTTAATAATTTACATATTTCAAATTATTTTTTAGAGAAACTTTTTGAAATTGAAAGGCGGAACAAATCTACAAGATGTGATAAAAAGCATTTTCAAAGCATTAATAAAGGATGATATATTAATGTCATACAGTTGGAAAGGAGCTCGAGGAAAAAATACATTTCGTAATTTAAAAATCGTTAATTTAATTATAGGTAAGACTTCAAGTATATATCGTTATAATTGTTTTTTAAAATTAACAATTGTTATGATGATAATGTTTATAGTATTATATTACAGTATTATAAATTGATATACTATATATATTTGTAGCTGTTGTTCGATTACACGATACCAATTCAACCGAAGAAATAATTACAAAACTCATGAGTAATTGGATTGTTCAAGCTCCTGCACGTGTTCGCAGAATTGTGTGAGTATATTTATTATATTTGTTTTTATAAATATTAATATTTATTATAAAAACCGAATATTAATTGAGGTGCTTAAGTTAAATGTAATTTGTCTCTAATAATCCTTTATAACATTAATTGTATTCATTATTCATTGTTTTTTATTCAAAATAATATTCAACCAAATATGAAAAGATTTTAAAGATTCCTTGTAATAATATATATTTTTTATAGAAACACCTTTTTATCTTTATTATATTTGTATATTTAATATTACATATTAAACATTAAATTTATTGATTGTTTCAGAGACAAAGAAAAAAACCAAGCTAATCAACATCAAGAGTGATGAAGTAATATAAAAAATGTTATATAAAATATATATTTTATAAAAATATATTATATATTGAATATATAATATTAAAAATAAAAAGTTAATAAGAAAATAATTTAAAAATGTTATATCTTATTTAGTTTTAGAAATAAATTTTTCCAGCAAGCGCGACAGGCAGTGTTACACAGAAAATCATTCTATCTTTGTTGTTCATTAGTATTGAAAAAAGATAGAATAATATTCTGTGTAATATTATGTTTATATCGCTCGTTGGAAAGCGCTCTGTATGTGTATATGAATAAATAACCTATATAATCCATTTTAGATGCGTATTTGCAATATTATAGACACGTATGAAATGTATAATTTATGTATTTAATACGTATCGAATATATGTATATAATATCATATGTATCTGATATGTAACGTAAATTACGTATCCATAACGCGGACATTTATCGGTATTAAACATGTATTTCATACATAAATTATATGTATTGCTATGTATCTGCTATATTGCAACATTTCAAATTTTATCTATCTGCTATGTATCTGAAATCTAAAATGCTGTACGGGAACTTTATCATATATGTATAGTTGAATTCGTAAACAATAACCTTTCGTATAGTGACACAAAGTTTCAAAATTAAAAACCATTGTATGGATGGTGAAGGTACTTTGTTTAAAATTAATAAATTAAATAAAAAATAAAAAAATTTTGTAATCTTTTGTAATATCCCTAAAACCATTTCACTTTCGTTCAAAAAATTTTCTCATCTCTTATAGTTTTGGAGATATTTGAACCGAAAAAGACAAACCAATTTTTTTCGAAGGAGTGTTTCACCTTCTACAAGTGCAAAAAGGCACGTAGAAAAAATACGAGTCTTTTATTTTTAGGTGGAAAGCAACATAAAAATCGGAGGGAGACACTTCTGATCCTCCTGTGTCAGTAAGATATAATGAAAAAATAATAAATTTAATAAGCAAAACGAGTAAGGCTACACAGTAATTCATACAAATTTTTACCTTTACGAGACTCGTTTATTATTGATATTTTAAATTGTTTCCGAAAAATTTCCTCATAATGTGTACCGAAAAGTAGCTACGTAACAGTGACATCACAATGATGGCTTGAAGGAAAAAATGTCATTCAAGTATATACTTCAAAGTATACAAAGTATACTTCATTACTTTACAAATTGTGTACCATATAAATATAAAATTAAAAAAATGTGATAAACTTGTGTGATTGATAGCACAAAAGTAAATTAACGTGTCGCAGGAAAAATTTGCCTATGCCTGAACATATGTACAGAAATAATATATATTTATATTTATTGTTATGTTATTAATATTGCTGTTATTAATTTTATCTTTCAACGGAATGTTATAGATATTTGTTTTTACCAATATTATTGAAGATAATAAAGATAGCTTTTATTTATTTTAGTATAATGAACGTTATACAGGGTGAGTTATAACATTTGTCCACGAGCTCA
>NW_011964893.1:2973-5171 GCF_000949405.1 Vollenhovia emeryi
CGATATTGCCTGGCGAGGGGGGGGGAGGGGAGGGACAGCGCGCAGTTGCCGGCGAGTTGTTTATGTCGCCGCTCCCGCGTCACGCGTCCCCATCCCTCGCCTGGCAATATCGATCGCCGTGCGGTCACATCTCGCTACGCGCTCGAATTGGACAGTGGGCAGGGCAAAGACGACGATTTTCGATAATTTTTTTCTCGTTAACTATTGCAAAAATTGCAAAATGTTTCAGGACTTTTCTGTTCATCTCGATCCGTTCTACCTTCTCACGAGCTCGTGGACAAATGTTATAACTCACCCTGTATGATAATGTTGCAAATAATGTGCAATACGTGATCGATTACACAAATGTAATTGTAATATCTCAGCCTTCCTAGCCGAACAGTAACAATACGCACGAAAGAAAGAAAACATACGGCGAGAGAAAAAGAGAAAACATAATCGGTGTACTGTGCAGCTAGCCGAAACTGCGATGCCGCTTCGAGCGCACACATACATACTTTCTCTGTATGCGTCAGTGGTGAAAACAATGCAACATCGCTCTTGCGGCGTGAACACGCACTCGAGCAAGCGCTGTTGACGCAACAGGATGGCGAACCGAGGAAGAAAAGGTAAGTGTAACCTAATTATATTTGAGAGGGTGCGAATGAAAGAGAGCAGAAGAGCGGGAGAGCGGGAGAATGATCGAGTGAGTGAGTGAGTGATGGAGAAAACAGGAGAGCGAGAGAGAACGAGTGAACGAGCGAGCGAACGAGTCATCGAGAAAGCGGGAGAGAGAGAGAGAGGGGGGGAGAGAGAGAGAGAGAGAGGGAGAGGGAGAGGGAGAGGGAGAGGGAGAGAGATAGCGAACAAAGAAACCAGGCTATAAACTCTCTCTCTTTATAATAGTACATTACTACATTATTCCATTTTATTTCAGCTAGAAGCTTACCAGGAAGGCTGCCACCGCCGCTGCCACTGGCACTGGCACCTCCACCGGCCCCCTTACCGGGGGTTTTACCGGTACCACCACCGGCAGGCCTACCGGCACCGGCAGCCGTAGCAGCGCCGGCTCCAGCACTGGCAGCCTTACAAGCGCCGGCTCCAGCGCCGGCTCCAGCGTCGGCTCCAGCACCGGCTCGAAATATTAAAAAGTAAGTACATATCTCTATAAAGTTGACATACAGGTAGGTTGACAGGTGAGTCAAAAATTATCCGCACTTTTCGTTCTACTTATTTACACAAAATTTATTTGTGTTCTAATTTATCTTTCTTATTTATCTTATTCTAATTTGTCGTTCTAATTTATTTACACAAAAATAGGGGTTCAATATGTACGTCATTTGTCAACATAGTCTCCTCCCTTGGCAATGTACTTGGTCCCCAGCGGTGCACAAGCTTGCGTATACCTTCCGAGAAGGTTTTCGGTTGGTCGCAAAGCCACTTTTGCATCGCTTCCTGCACATCTACGTCTGTAGAAATTTGACGAGCTCGTAAAGCATCCTTGAGTGGCCGAAACAGATGAAAGTCGAAGGGAGCAAGATCTGGGCTTGCAGGAAGCGGGTGCAAAAGTGGCTTTCTTCTTGGAAAAAATACAACTTCTTCTTTGGAAGCAATACGCTTTTGGACCGCTGGACCAAATGCATTGCCAAGGGAGGAGACTATGATGAAAAATGACGTACATATTAAACCCCTATTTTTGTGTAAATAAATTGTCGAACGAAAAGTGCGGATAATTTTGACCCACCCTCGTACATTATTCATATTGACACATACATGCTTATCTATTATGATTTTATTTATGTATGTACCAATATGACCTGTACACGCACTAGTACATACGTGCGTTCATGTGCATGTATCGAATTGTATTTCACATGTATACGGTACACACACATGCACATACACGCACGTATGTATTATGCACTAAGGTTGGAGTCTCACGGACTTATTTTTTTCGCGTAACGCGTATCGCGCAACTAATCAGAAGTGTTCCGTGTTTTATATTACATGAAATTAAATGTCTGTAGTTATTTTGATTGGTAATACGCGATACGTGGAAAATATTAGAAAATGGAGTCCATGAGACTCCAGCCTAATAATACAAACAGATACACATAAGAAGCATGCACGTCAATATGAATTACATGAGTATTTTATTTATGTGAAAAAATAATAAAATATTATTATATTTCAGCAAGTCCATCAACTCCTGCGGAGGG
>NW_011964894.1:0-5171 GCF_000949405.1 Vollenhovia emeryi
GAAAAAATCTTGAATTTTTTGGGAAATGTCTGTGGTTGCTATAACTTTTGCAAATTTTGAGATATCGGGCTATTTCTAATTCTATTATTCTTTCCAGTTTTTTTCTACCCCTATTTCATATATAATTTATTAATGAGTTCCGTCCCTGGCGGCATAGAGAGTGTCACGGGTGGTGTGAGAGAGAGAGTGACAGGCAGTGATAGAGCGAGTTAGAGAGTGCGTGGAGAGTGGAGAGTAGGTGGAGGAGAAAGAGGAGGCGAGGAAGTGAGAGAGGAGAAGAGGGCGACAAGAAGGGCATAGGGCGCAGGGCGAAGAAGGAGGACAAAGGTACGGAGCAGAGCGATATAGGCATAGACTAAAAGGATAGTAGAGGGGAGAGCGCGACGGCGAGAGACAACGTACGGCAGGGAGCAGGCGGTGAAAGAAGAGGGGCGGCAAGGCTTTAGGCAGGAGTCAGCAGTTTCCATCAAAAGCGAAAGAACAGGCGGACGTGGTGATAAAGGGAAGAGAGGAGGGGTGTAAGGAGGAGAAGAAAAAGAAGACAAAGCGGAATGGAAGAGGAAGGTGAAGAGAGGACGGGGGTGAAGGAGAGCGGAGGAGAGAAGGAGAGAAAAATGATATAGGGGATAAGAGGAAGCCAGGGAGACCACCCAAGGGAGTAGGGACGCCAGCAAGGGATAGAAGTACAAGTGTATGCAGTACGAGAAGCATGGAGGAATTTATTAAAAGGAAGAGAGTGGGAGAAGTAGAAAAGGAAAATGAAAACGATGAGAGAGACATTTTTAAAAGAAGCAAAATGACGGGAAGAACGCCAGAGAAGGAGAAGGAGATGAAGAGGATGCTGAGGGAGGTGATGGGGGAGGTGCGAGAGATGAGGAAGGAAATAAAGGAACAGAGGGATGAAATAAGATAGGAGTTAAAGAAAATGAAGGAAGAAATGAGAGAGAGAGAGAGAGAAGAGATGGGAGAACGAGAGAGAGGCACTGAAAGGAGAACTGGAGAGGATGAAGAAGAGAGTGGAGAGGCTGGAGAATAAAGAGGAGAGGCGGAGAGAAGAGGAGAGGGAGGAGAGCGGAAGAGGAGTGGAAAAGAAGGAAGGAAGAGAAATAGAGGCAAAGATAAAGGAGATGGAAAGATGGAGGGAGTCGGAAGAGAGAGAGAGAAGAAGAAGGAACGTGGTGGTAAAAGGAAGAGGCAAATGAAGGAGGAATAGAGGAGGCAGTGAGAAAGATATGGGGAGAGATGGAAGTGAGCGCGAAGATAGAGGAAATCAAAGAAGTAGGAAGAGGAAATGGAAGAGAAAAGAGGAAGGCGGTGGTGAGGATGGAAGATGTAAGAGGAAAGGTAGAGGTGATGAGGAAGAGGATCGTGTGGAGAGGCAAAAAAGTAAGGATAGAGGATGACTGGACAAGAAAGGAAAGAGCGATGCAGTGGAAACTGGAGGAGAGGGCAAGGAGGGAGAGGAGCAGCAACAAGATGGCATGGGTAAGATACGGAAGGATCTGGTTAGAGGGGGTGTGGTGGAGATGGGTAGAGGAGAAAGAGAAGCTAGTGAACGGGAGGGGAGGGGAAATGGAATGGAGAGGTGAAGAAGGAGAGGAGGAGAAGAGAGAGAGGAGGATAGGGGGGCGAAAGAGAGAGAGGGAAAGTAGAAGGGAGGGGAAGTGAGGAAGGGAGAGGAGAGAGAGAGATAGGAGGGAGAAGGGTTAACCGGAAGACAAGAAAGGGTGAACAGGAGGAAGGGCTGAAAATAGGTTTTTGGAACGTGGCGGGGGTAAGGGGGAAAGACGAGGGATTTTGGGAAAGGATTGAGGAATGGGATGTCGTAGGATTGGTGGAAACATGGGTGGAAGAAGGAGAGTGGAAGGCATGGAAGGAGAGGGTACCGGGAAAATTTAGATGGTCGATACAAAGAGCGAGAAAGGAAGGAAGGAGAGGAAGGGCGAAGGGCGGCATCTGGATGGGGGTTAGAAAGGGATTGGAAGGAGAGGAAGATGAGGGGTTGATGATAAAAGAGATAGTGTGGAAGGGAGAGAGATGGCAGGTAGGAACGGTGTACATTAGAGAGAAAATGGGGAAGGTACTGGAAAAGATAAAAGGAGAAAAAGAAGATAGGAGTAAAGGGGTGGATAGTAGGGGGGGATTTTAATGCGAGGACGGGAGAGAATGGAGCGATAGAAGACGGGGAGGAGGGAAGGGGGAGAAATTCGAAGGATAAAGTAGTAAATAAACAGGGAAGAGAACTGATAAAATGGGTAGAGGAGGAAGGATGGGGTATAATGAATGGGGGAAAAGAGGGGGACGAAAAAGGGGAGATGACATTTGCGGGAGGGAGAGGGGAGACGGTGATAGACTACGTGATAGGGGATAGGGGAGCTTGGGAAAGAATAGAGAGACTAGAGGTGGGGGGAGAGATGGACTCGGACCATCAATCGATAACAGTATGGCTTGGAGGAAAGGGAGGGAAGAGAAAGAAGAATAAAGGGAAAATATGGATAGAGAAGGTAAGCTGGACGGAAGAGGCAAGAGAAGAATTCAGGAAAGTAACGGAAGAGATAGAGATAGGAGAAGGGGGGGTAAATGGGGCGTGGGAGGAGTTGATCGGGAAGATTAAAAAGATGGTCAGGGTGGAGAGGAAGAGAAAGAGGAAAGGAGGAAGTGGAGGATGGTGGGGCAAGGAAGGAAAAAGAAGAAAGAAGGAGGTAGAGAAGATGCTGAAAGAGTGGAAAAGAGGTAAGACAGGTAGGGAAGATTATAAGGAAAAGAAAAAAGAATATAAGGTATGGTGTGAGGAAAGGAAGAGAGAAGAGAATGAGAAGTGGATGAAACGGGCGAAGGAGGCGAAGACGCAAAAACAGGTATGGGAAATAATTAATAAAGAGAGGAAGAGAAGAATAGAGGTAAACGAAGAGATAGAGATGAAGGAGTGGGATAATTATTTTAGGGGATTGTTAGAAGGTAGAGAGATAGGAGTAGACAGAGGGCCAGGGAGGGTAAGGAGGGGAGGAGGGACGGTAGAGGGGGAAAGGGAGGGGCAAGATGAAATAGAAATGGAAGAGATTGAGAGGGCGATGGGAAAACTGAAAAAGAGAAAAGCGGCATGGGAGCTGGAGGTTACCCGGACGGAGCTGGCCAAAGCGGCTAAAAAGCTCAAAAAGGGTAAAGCGCCGGGTCCGGACGGGATCCCCGGCGTAATATTGAAGGCAGCCCTGGGGGAGCTCTCCGGCAGACTGGAAGGGTTGTTTACCCGATGTCTGGAGGGGGGCGTCTTCCCGGGGCTGTGGAAGAGGGCGAGGCTGGTGCTCCTCCCCAAGGAGGGCAAACCCCCGGATGAGCCGGGGAGCTATAGGCCGATCTGCCTCTTGGACGAGGCCGGGAAACTTCTCGAGCGGGTGATAGCGTCCCGTCTGATGGGACACATCGAGAACGCCGGGCCCGGCCTGTCCGAGAGGCAGTTCGGCTTTAGGGAGGGGCGCTCCACGGTGGACGCCATCGTCCATGTGCGCGAGATTGCGGACGGAATGATGGGGGATGGAGGGGTTGTGTTGGCGGTTGCCCTCGACGTGGCAAACGCCTTCAACTCCATCCCCCATCGAGAGATCGTGGTGGGTCTCGAGCGGCTGGAGGTCCCCGGTTACTTACGTAGAGTAATCGGGGACTACCTGCGAGACAGATCGATCTCGTGCACGGATCGGGAGGGGGATGTCCACATATGGAGGGCGGACCGCGGCGTCCCGCAGGGGTCGGTCCTAGGACCACTCCTGTGGGACGTGGCGTACGACGGCGTGCTGCGCGCGGCGCTCCCCACTGGCTGCACATGCGTGTGTTACGCGGATGACACACTGGTGCTAGCCGGTGGGGAGGGCTGGGGGAGGCCGTCGCCAAGGGCAACTTGGCGGTGGCCTGCGCCATAAGGGCGATTAAGACGTTAGGGCTGAAGGTGGCGGCCAAGAAGACCGAGGCCGTCTTCTTCCACCGTCGTGGAAGGCGGAACCGTCGTTCGGCCGGGCCGCCACCTGAAGCCAGAATTAGCGTAGATGGCGAGCGCATTCTGGTGGGGGCCCAGATAAAATATCTGGGCCTCCACATAGATGGGACCTGGGGCTTCGAGGAGCACTTCCGGAGACTGGTGCCCAGATTGGACAGCGCGGGTAACGCGTTATCGCGCATAATGCCCAATCTGGGCGGGCCGTGTGGGAGGACTCGTCGGCTTTACGCCAACGTGATTTCATCGATGGCAACGTACGGTGCCCCCGTGTGGGCGGAGCCCCTCCTGAGGAACAGGAAATCCCTGTCGATCCTCAGGGGGGCTCAAAGGCGGATGGCCATCAGGGCCATACGGGGGTACCGTACGGTATCCCACACGGCGGCCACGCTGTTGGCTGGGATGCCGCCCCTTGACCTGGTGGCGACCGAGTATGCCAAAGTATACCGGCGCACCAGGGAGCTCCGGGGGCAGGGCGTCCCGATCACGGCGAGGGTCCGGAGGCTCCTCGGGGCCCAGGCGAAGAGGGAGACGCGGGAGGAGTGGCGGGCGCGACTGTCGGCGCCGCTTACGCCGGGCAAGCGCACCGTCGACGCCATCCTCCCGTGTCTAGATAAATGGATGGAGCGCCCGTGGGCGAGGGCCTCCTTCAGGACGTCGCAGGTGCTCACCGGGCACGGGTGCTTCGGGGGATACCTGCGGCGGATAGGGAAGGAGGCGAGCGAGGGGTGCCACCACTGTGGCGCAGACAGGGACTCGGCGCAGCATACACTCAAAGAGTGTACTGAGTGGGATGCACAGCGCCGAGTCCTTGTCGACAAAATAGGCCCTGATCTGTCGATGCATGCGGTTGCGGCTGCGATAGTCGGGGATAGAGGGAAGTGGGAGGCTTTCTCCTCCTTCTGCGAGCATGTTATGCTGCAGAAGGAGGAGGCGGAGCGAGTGCGAAGGGGGAAACCCCCCTAGCACAACAAGGGGACGGGGGAGCGGGGGTAGGTAGGAGAAGAGCAAGGAGAGGGATCCCCGCTCACCTAAAAAAGTGGTGACCAACCCGAGCGCGGGTTGATAAAGCGAACGGTCTCCGGGGAGGGAGGCGGCTGACGGTACGAGCAGCTGCCTCCCTCTCCACGATGACCGACTGCGTGCGTTAGTTCGTAGTATAGGAGTATTGGGGGGGAGGCGGGGT
>NW_011964895.1:0-5172 GCF_000949405.1 Vollenhovia emeryi
GGCCGGTGGCTGGGAGCGAACGTCGCGCTCCAGAGTACGTCGATTCCGACGACGGCGACGACGGGTCGAGGCCCCGCGCCCGAGCCGCAGTCGTTATAGGAAGTTTTCACGTATATCCGCGCGAAGTGCGTCTGTCTCTCTCTAGTTCGCGTACTGTCTATCCACGCCAAGTGTGTCTGTCTCTCTAATTCGCGTAGCGTATATCCTCGCAAAGTGTATTTGTCTCTCTCTAGTTCGCGTATCATCTATCCTCGCAAAGTGCGTCTGTCTCTCTCTAGTTCGCGTCGTATCATTAATGTTGAATACTAGAAGGATTTTGGTTTAAAGCAGAGAATACAGTGTATGATTTGTATACTTGTAGATAAATTTTTCTGTAAAGCAGATAATACAGTGTATGATTAGAACCCAGTAAACAGTGGATATTCTATGTATATACATGGAGTGTCCGTAATGTGAAACAAATATCCTGTATCTATCATGTACATACATAGAATATTCAGAAATATATATACATTTATAAAATATTAAGGGAATATCGTATGGATGTATGTGGTGTGTATATTCATTCGAGATGATGTTGAGAATATACATAGAATGTACCTCTTATAGGATGCATATATATTTATGAATATTCGTAGAATATCGTACGGATATATGTGGTATGTATATTCATTCTACATGATAGGAGGAATATACATAAAATATACCTCTTGTACATTCTATGAATGTTCAACTAATGCAGGTAGATATGCACGATGATACTGCTGTTACTATAGTGTTTTTCTATTAGGGAATTGTGGGTGTCCAATCCATTCCATTATAAAAAAAATGTCATTTCATATCTAGTAAAACTATAGCTATAGCCATAGCTATTTATTATCCCTACATGTAATTTTCCGGCTATTGAATTATTTAATGAAGAAATAAATAATGATAAAAAATATATTTTTAAATATAATATATAGCTTTTGTTAATAGTAATAATTTTTATTACGAGTTCATCAAACTGGTCCATCTGTTCGTTTGTAAGCTGGAACCCAGAAAGCATTGTGACATCCAATGTATATACACTGCATGTACAGCGCGTTGCATTTGCACATACCTACGATATCCAATGTATGTCGTTGATGTATGTTCATCGGATATGTCATACACTGATGTATATGCAATGTATATACATTGGATGTCAAAATGCTATCTGGGTAACAAGAGTGGCTGTTCTTGGTTCACGCAAGACTCTCCGCCAAGAGTCTTGCGTTTAAGCCCCGCCACCGCGTCAAGGTGACAGCCACGTCGGCAGGGAGGAAGGGTAGGAAGTCAAGATGGATGGATGGAAGGAAGACAACGTGAATAATTCAATAAACAAAGACTCGTGTCGGAATATATATATATTTATTAATTTATTGAACCATTAATTGAACCATTAGTCAGGACGTTGCAAGTCTTCACTCCTTTCTGAAAAAAGAAAATTATTTTACATTGGTTGCACGAAAAGAAAAAGAAAATAATTAACAAATAAATGTTTACCTTGCACGTTTGACCTCAACATCTTCCTGGTCATCGTCGTCGTCGTCGTCGTCGTCTACGTCGCCCAAGTCGTCCACGTCGCCCAAGTCGTCCACGTCGCCCAAGTCGTCCACGTCGCCCAAGTCGTCCACGTCGCCCAAGTCGTCCACGTCGCCCAAGTCGTCCACGTCGCCCAAGTCGTCCACGTCGCCCAAGTTGTCCACGTCGCCCAAGTTGTCCAGGTCGCCCAAGTTGTCCAGGTCGCCCAAGTTACTTAACGTGTCGACGTCCACCGTCGACGCAGTGTCGTCGTTGGACTCGGCGACGTCGTACGAATTAGTTAGTAATCCTGCGTCTCTGAAATAAAAGGCAGATGTACATTATTCGAAGCGACGATGGTACTTTTGCGTACAAACATACTCACGTACACTCTAGTTCTTTCGGCTCCTCTAGGTCCCTCTCGTTAAATTTGAGCGGCCTCGACATGATAATTCTTAACTGCAACATAAAAATGGTATACTGGTTACAATAGATTTACATGTATACGTGCCGCAAAGCCATACAGCACGCGTGTCTATGAGACATCTTTGAGTCGTCTTTCAGACACACGTATCTAAAAGACGACTCCGAGACAAATTAAACGTGTCTTCTCGACGTGCATATTGAGAAGAAAGCATAAGAAATGTAGCCATGTATGTACTTTTTGTTATTCTCCTAATAATGAAATTGATTTCTTCTTGGCATGTATATCGGGCAATAGACGTATCGATGTATCTGTGATATAGTTGAGAGAAAGAAATAGACGGTAATAGTCTACAGCTCCTCTAAAATATATCGGTAAAACAATTAATACATCTATCGCTTAATAAACATTACAAGGAGAATGAAATTCAATTATTATGAGAATAACAAGACGTACGTAGCTACTCGAAATACTGCGACGAGAAATATTTGCGCCTTTTCGTACAATCGCGTGTTAATCTGCTCAACTCCTCGGCCGATATTCGCAATCCGTTGTTATATTTCGGATCGTCTCGCGAGTCGTTTATGCGATTTTGACACATGACAGAGCCGTACTAACCTCTTTAGACAAGACACTTGACAGGATGGAGACGGATGGAAATTGACTATCGAGTGTGGCCTTGGTGTGCGCACTAGTGCAGGCGATCGATTCGCTATTATTTTCGAGTATTTTGTTCCGCGATTGAAACTTTGGCCACGTTCAGCGGGCTCAACTGCGGTCAACGATTTCTTGAAACACGATTGGCTGGATCTACGAGTATTAACCAATCGTACCGAGCGCGACCATAGGTGGCGACGTGCGCACGCTCCGTGTGTACGCAGTTCTAAGTACGACACAGAGTCAGGTGGCAGCGATCCAATTGTTCGAGAGACGTACAGGTAAGAGAGATAATATTGGTCGCGATAAATAGTATTGTTACAATTGCCAGATACGGTCGTTGACGTGTCGACGATTCAACAAGTTGTCATCTATTTCAGATTGAAATGGCGTGCTACAGCATCGATCAAATAAATAAAAACCCGCTGTCGATCCAGGACGTGGTTGGCGACGCCAAGACGTGGCCCCAATTCATACGAACTATGTTCTGGGACCGCAACTTTGTGGACCACAACAGAATGGTCGTGGTGAATTTCGCTATTCTGAAACACGTGTCGGAAGCATTCCTTCACGAGGTGTTAGAGTTTACGCTTAAAACTGCGTACACGCCGGACAGGCGAAGACAGATAACGGATAGATTCCGTTATTACAACCACGAGGTAAATGTTGAAATTGTTATAGATAACGATATCCGCTGACTCGATCGACGAGTTGTTTAATCGTTGCGTGCCTTTGCAGGAATTGGGCGAAATGCGACGTAGCCGTGCCTATAGTTACAGCATCTACTGCAAGACGATGCTGAACTTAAATTTTGGTCCAGTGGATCCGACAGTGAGAAGAAGGCAGTAAATTACACATGTATGGCATAATAAAAATTAAAACATACCTCATACGTGTCCGTTATTCGGCAGCTCTCTCTCTCTCTCTCTCTCCTTGGTCCGTACTCCTGCACTCTCCTGATCCCTCTTGGTAGAAATATTGGTCTGAAATATTGGAAACGTTATTAATTGGTATAATTTGTAACGAATAAATATTGATCAGTCGATCGCATTATCGGATCAAATTAACGATACCATGTTTGTCCTAACCTATGACGTTAAATAAAAATTCTCATAAACATACACGGAAAAAAATGATATGGTGCACATAACCAGAAATATTTAGTTGTAAGCAATATAGCTGCATTATCTTAGTTATCTTTATGCAATGATTATGTGTATGATTGATATGACTTTGTTACTTACCAAAGTCTGGTTGGAGCATTATTTGCTGTGGATATGATTATCTATCCACATTGTTGCGTTAATCAGGATACGTATTGCAAAGGTTAAGGCAACCAGGTATCGTCACTGCTGCAACAATGTCGTTTAACAATTGCTCTGTGGTTATAACAACCAGATAATTAGTTGTTCCATATTTTACTATTTAATCTGGTTGACACAACCAGAATTCTGTTTGCGACAACTATATTGTTTTTTCCGTCTAGTATCGTAGCAACATTGTATATATAGGATAGAAAAGCTCGTGTACTTGGATAAATGAGATATGAAACGAAAGAAATGTATAGCTTTTTACTGGCAAAGAAATATAGATGGAGAGATATTCAAGATTATCGTTAAATATAAGAATAGACTGTTAAGGAGCGAGCAACCGAATGAAATGCCAAGTATGCTTTTCTGTACAGCAGAGAATACAGTGTATGATTAGAATATAAATGTTAAATACTAGATGGATTTTTGTGTAAAGCAGAGAATACAGTATGATTTAGAGAAGAAATGTTACATACTCGATACATGTTTCTGTAAAGCAGATAATTCAGTGTATGATTAGAATATAAATGTTAAATACTAGATAGAGAATACAGTATGATTTTGATACAAATTGTTTTATACTCTATACATGTTTCTGTAAAGCAGATAATTCAGTGTATGATTAGAAATTAAATGTTATATACTTGATGGATTTTGATGCAAAGCAGTGAATACAGTATGATTTAGAGAAGAAATGTTTAATACTTGATAAATTTTTCTGTAAAGCAGATAATACAGTGTATGATTATAATACAAATGTTAAATACTCGATGAATTTTGATACGAAATGTTTAATACTTGATACATGTTTCTGTAAAGCAGATAATACAGCGTATGCTTTGAATACAATATGTTACACACTCGATGGACTTTGCTGTTGAATAGACAATACGGTGTACGGTTTGAGTACAGAATACGTATTTGTTGCGTAAAAACTTATTTGCGAGTGCGTACAATCGCATTAGCTTTGTGCATTCCATCTTTTCTCGTAGGCGTTTCCATGTGACCGCCTCTTTAGTCAGCCGCCTCTTTAGTCAGCCGCCTCTTTAGTCACCGCGCACGCGTGCACCTGTACCGTATCTATGGCCAGCGAACGAGCTACAATGTCACGAGTAAGAGCGACGAAATACTCGTATATGTTTTGTACAGCGAGTAATACAATAATTCAAGTAGCGTGGCGTATAATACGAACATCAAATCTTAGAATGAATTAGTATGGAAACTTATAATTAAATT
>NW_011964896.1:0-5174 GCF_000949405.1 Vollenhovia emeryi
AAATATATGTTATATGTAATAATAAAAAGCACTTAAGTAACGTATGTATCAATAGCGATGATAGATGGTCACGGTCCAACAATTATACTCTCGTGCACGAACAAATTGATCCGACTAGAATAGCAATGTATCAGACGTGTTATGTAAGATGTTTAATATTTTTAAATATTTTAACATTTGAGTCACAAAACTGTGATTGATAAAAGACTGAAAATGCAAAAAATATTGTAAGAACAGATATTACACAAATAACTGTGTTCAAAGATACACAATTTAAAATAAGAAATTTGCTTAAACGTATAAAACAACGTATTAAATTTAAGTTATTTTACATTAACCTGTTAAATGGAGGGACAAGAAAATAAATTATATACATTATCTTGCATGAGACTTATATTAAAATACATTATTAAACTCATGAACAAAATATATAATATAAATATCAAGAACTAGCTAACTGCCTGAAAGCCACACTAGACAAGTTTGACAAGATTGAAACAATTTTTACGTGTTTTTTTTTAATCTGAAGGCAGTGATCATGCATATCTTTTCGTTTTCATTAGTTAAACCGCACATAAAAAGTGCTAAAGTGTTTAAATTAATATCCATTCCTATAAGGAATTAACATCCTACAAGCTAATAACTTTCTTCTCTTTGTGAAACATACTCAGTGTTCAAAAAGTACTATTTGGTAGTCGTTTTACTGTATCGAAAATTAACTACTATAAACATAATCGAAAAATGTAAAATATACATGGTTTATATATTACATTTTACAATGCTTTAGATAAGAAAATATTTAAAAGAAAACTATTAACTTAGTATTCAGAGAAACAACAAAATTGTAAATACATAAATTTCTTTTAAAGCTATGTGACCAGTTCTACGCAACAAAGGATCAAATAACTTAAGTAAAGAATGAAAGAATTTTATATCCTTATTTTATACTACCTATATAAAAACTTATGTATTAAAATTATGCGTAATATTAATAGCCGTTGTTTAATAGCGCGCGACATGGTAACTAATCTACCGTTTAAAATATCATTTCAGCTATCTAAAAGCTTGTTCTTCCAAGTTTTCGTCTTCGGGTTATTATTTTTGTTATTTTGAGATATTCACATTGCGACATAACTTGCTCCTCTCTTCAGTTATGTCAATGGCAATTTTGTTAATAAAAGGATGTCTGATCTTGCCGTTGATAGCAACGAAGAACTCGTCCAGCTCTCCCGGAATGTTGTCTCTTTTTTCGTATTCGTACGCTTGCATTAACAAGTCTAGTCTATCTAAGTCTTTTACATACTGTGCCTCGGGAGATTCCTGTTTTTCATATTCCTAAAACATGAAAAATACAGAGAAAATATTAATAAGAAATAATACATCAGAAGTTAGAATAACATAAAGATACTCGAAGTACTTGTAGTATATCTCTTACACGAAATATTTGAAGTATTTCAGGTCCCTTATCACCTAGCAGCTTACAAATGTCCTCCATAGCTTCATCTTCCATTCTGTGTTTTACGTCCGGTGGTATGCCACAGTAAGGTGTTATATCTCCCACGATACATTCAGCTAGGTCGTGAATTAACGTCATCTGCATTATTCTGCAAATCATCGATTATATATTTATATATCAATATCATAATTAATCAACTTCGTAAAATTATAAAATTTCAGGAAAGTCTCCTTTTATTATGACATAGGATCCTAATATGGGATAAATTAATGGGCATCATCGGTTGATTCCACCGTGAATTTATTGCCCTTGGAGCAAAATCTGTTTAGTGGAAAATTCATTGTTAGATTGTGTAATCGTTGCGAAAAGAGATTTGTAATTGAATTTAGATGCTGAAAACTTACTATCTCATATTAGAAACCTATCTAATAACACAGGACGTTCCTCTATAATAATAATGACTCACTTGGTTTTGTCTAAATTTTCTTTCCCGTCCACCAAAAACGACAACATCGCCATTCGATACATATGTCCAGCAATTGTCTCAGGATCAGGTATATTCCGTTTTACCCATCCAGTCCTTTTCATATGCTACAAAACAGAACAATAAACAAAAACATATTTAGACGGAAATACATAAAAAGGAAATTATTTTCCGGAATTCCACGAAATACACGCCAAATTTAAAAATTCAACCGCCAGCGAATATTTAACTAATTCAGGTGAGTAGTAATTCGATACAATTGGCAACAGGAAAACTTGCTTTATTGGCACAACGTTTCGGCCATGGGTTTTGGCCCTTATCAAGTGCAACCTAACAAATTCAAACGGCGAATGGCATGTGATCAAATGCCATCGGGCACCAATTCAAATTATCCATACGCAGACATTATATCCCATAAAGCACCAAAGCTTTCAGAAACATTTCAGAAAACATTGTTGCAATGTTGCAAAGTTTCTGAAATGTTTCTGAAAACTTTAGTGCTAATGTTGCAATGTTGCAATGTTTCTTTGGTGCTGTTGTTGAAATGTTGCAATGTTTCTGAAAGCTTTGGTGCTGTATGGGATCGCTCTATAAACGTGTCATCGCTGTAAAAATGCGGAAATGAGACTAACTCAGTAACTCGATAAGAGCTAAAACCCATGACCGAAGCGTTGTGCCAGTAGGGGAGGTTTTCCTGTTGCCAGTTGTATGGGATCAATGAGATACGTCTCTTGACATAAAGAAAGCTGTAAAAAAACAGTCAAAAAATTACGTTAGACTATCAGTAATTTTAGATAAAAATAATAGAAGAACTGATAACGACTCTTGCATTTTTTTTGCTTAATTTTTTCATGCACTATTACTTTGTTATTTCTCAAAGCTCTTAAAAATATATCTTGGAATTCAAGACCTGAAACAGAACCTTACAGTCGCATAAGTAGGAAGTATGTCGAAAATCAATGGAACGAGGGGAAAAATCGCTGACCAAAATCTTGTGCACCAATGCCCACTAATGCCCAGTGGGCATTACTTGATTTTGTTTCATCTTATTTACCTCGTTTTATCTTATCTAATTTTATCTTTATAATGCCCCAGCAAGGCCTAATGCCCAAACTAATGCCCAAAAAATGCCCACTAATGCCTAGTAATGCCGCAAATATGTAACACCACAGTGCCCTCGGCGATTTCCCCCCTCACAATGGAACGATCAAACAAAGATGTCGTTACAGAACCACGTTGGTTCAGTAGGAACGCATAATTTCTAATCTAATCTATTCTAATCAATCTAATTCTAATCTAATCTAATCACAATTTCTAATCTAACAATTCAACCCATTTAATCGCATCGCATTTATCAGTGTATTGACTAGGATTTAATAAACAAAGGAAATTATCAACATCAAATTTGGTTGACCATATCTGGCAATTTTAATGATTGAGTATCGCGACGTTTCGACCATGGGTTTTGGTCCTTTTCTAGCGATCGTGACTGAGGTAGTCATGTACAAAGACTCGCTTGTATTACGGTGGTGTTGAAAGAATAGTCGTTATAATGAAAAAAATGTTAAACACATTTTTATGTCAGTGTTGGCTGTACGAGAACTTTGCTTGAGCACTAACAGAGCATGACTAGGAAATTATATCGTAGCTGATTCATCTGCTTCACGACTGCAATGTAGAAGTTCAAATCGCAAGTTTCTTGCGACTTGCGACAATACGGACGTGCCAGCGATTGCTTGCAACTTAATGTAGAACGACCTTAAGACTTCTCGGCATCTTTACCGTTGAAATAAAGGACATGGCAACATCTTTGTCATACTAACTTGCAAGGAACAAAAAGCAATACAACGGGCCAGAAACTGTTGATTGGCCTTAACATTCAAAGGTCAAACGCGTATACCTTCGTACATATATTTACACCCAAATAGCGCTAAATATTCTAGAATCCTGGAGGTACGTAGGATGTCCAGGGATCTGTCTCAGGGTATCCTGGACTGGAACATTCCGGGCGCTGTATCCCAGTGAGAAACGATTCGTCCAAGCGACGTTCGACGATGAAATCGACATTCGACGTCGATTTGACATCAATTTGACGGTTTCGACATCAACTGACGAGTCATTTCTCGCTGGGTAGCAGCACATAGAATGCTCCAACGTGTCGGTGTCGACTCGACAACATTTCGACACCGTTTCAACATCAATTGACGAATCTCGCTGGGATGGGCATCTGAATCTCTGCAAGGCCAAACGTTGCAAGTGTCATATTTTGTGTATCAGACGAGCGCAGCGTGTCTCCCCACCTATCTCTCCGCTTTGCACTCATTTCTGCATTCCTGCCGGTGACGACTCGGGCCGAGGACAACGTATCGCAGTGTAGGAATGCAAGCTAATGTTGCCCGATACAATTCCTGACGACCCTGATCATGAGAAAAGAAATTACACGCACTCCGCAGCAAGTTCTATAGTCTTCGTTCGCCTTCGGTCATGATTCATCGTGAAACAATGCTGACACACAGGCCGGTGCTCATAGTCCGTTCTTATATCTAATTGTAAGATCATCCTAAGTACACATTTAATATGCTTCGAACAAATCACAGAGCCGTGTTAGCCTCCTAAGACAACACTTAAGATAATTTTGAAATGAGAGTCGACTACGAATACCGGCCACAGTCAGGTTAACAAAGAAGAGGGAGAAAGGAAAGCGATCTCATTGGCACAAATGTCATCAAGCAGCAACACGAGACGTTGTCTTACATAAGTATCTGTTGTTTTTTTTTTTCTTCATTCGTTATTTTGGACACGCAGGTACCGTCCTACTTTCCTTACCTCCCTCGTGATCGCCGTGGAAGGTCTCCGAAATAATTATTCTGGCACTTTGCACGGTATCCCGTGTCCAACGGCCGGAGGTCACTTGCGAAACGTGCAAATGCTTCCCAGGCTTTGACAGCTGCGAGCGCGTCGCCGCGAGATTTACCTTCAGCCGGCCGACCAGCTCCATGAACTCCTGCAATCTCTTTGTGTCTTCCATCGCGATCGGAATTGCTGTCGCCGCCTGGTATCGCCGTCAATCGTACGGAATTAGCCCCCGGTTGAACCTGAACCACCAACGACCGCGATTCTCTCACGACTCCGCAAGACGACTGATCACGACTGGTCACGAACTGACCGAAAAAAAATCGAGCGGGAACTCGGGACTATCGGGAAACATAAAACGGTCATTGCTGTCAACTTCTT
>NW_011964897.1:0-5174 GCF_000949405.1 Vollenhovia emeryi
GTGGTCCGTTTAATAAATGTAAAAGCTTACAGTTTGCGCAGTCTAGGGTTTAATGGGGATGATCAGTCTCTGTGTCACTTGCACGGGTCGATTATATTAATCGATGACCGGCCTCGTGATTGCGGATGCCCGTGAGCCGTGTCCACGCGACGCCGGCGTGCGATGCGTGGTGAGCTTGAGCCGCCGGTGATGCTGTATCCCGAGCTGTCCTGGTTGAATCGCACTGCTGAGTTCACTACGTGTCCACACTGAGTCTATCCGTGATGAAGAAAGTCCACTGTATCACTTGAGAATCCTTTTCACTACACGACGCGTGTACTTCGTACCGTAGCCATGAGCCAACAAGCCCCGGAAACGAGCGTGAAGAAGCGCGGTCGCCTCGCGTCGCGATCGGGCATGCGCGCGCAGCGCTCCTGTGGCGCTGCACGCTCTGAACCCGGCTAATGCTGCCATCACGCCGGTGACGAACAGACCGAGATTCATAATTGAATCCGGAACATTCTCCCCGCCATCAGCAACGCAGTTGATGATCCTTGATCCTATGATGAGATTGGCAGGGCGGCGAGCTTGACAATTGGTCGGATGAGAGTGGTAGTGGCTGTCTTCAGGGTCACCACCCGCACAAGACCATCCTTCCCAGGATGTAGAGCAGTGATCCGGGCTAGCGGCCATTTGCATGGCGGTAGCCGCTCGTCGGTGATGAGCACCAATGATCCGATCTTGATCTCGTTGTTCCTGTGGTGCCACTTTGAGATGGCTTGTTGTCGTTGTAGGTAATGCGCTGCCCAGTGTGTCCAGAAGTGTTGAGCCTTCTGCTGGATGAGCTACCATCGAGAGAGTCTTGAGATTGCCAGGTCGGTGAGTGAGGGCTCTGGTATTGCGGTGAGCGGACTTCCTACGAGGAAGTGGCCTGGCGTGAGTGCTGAGATGTCGTCCGCGTCGTCACTCAATGGTTCGAGCGGGCGCGAGTTGAGAATTGCTTCAATTTGAGTGAGCAATGTGGTGAGCTCCTCAAAGGTGAGCACGCTTTCTCCAATGGTCCGCCGTAGGTGGTACCCATTTTCCTCCCATGTGAGGTGTCGCTGGGGGATTAAATTCCCATCGGGTGTTATCTTGCGAGAGCAGGTGAGAGACTCGCTGATGTTCTTGAGTGCTCTGGATAAACAGCCGTTTGAGAGCTGCATCCGCGCCGATGAAATTGGTGCCGCAGTCGGAGTGTAAGGTGTGAGCAATGCCGCGTCTGGATGAGAAGCGTCGATAAGCGGCAATGAATCCTTCTGTTGAGTAATCGCTGACCGCCTCGAGATGTACTGCTGAGGTCGAGAAGCAGACAAAAACGCAAATCCAGCCTTTTGTTGTTTTGGCACCTCTTCCTTTCCATGTTTTGACGGTGAGCGGCCCTGCGTAGTCCACACCTGTATGAGTGAACGGTCGTGCCTGCGTAACTCGAGAGAGAGGTAGTTGGCCCATCAATTGATGAGCACGGATCCCCCTCTGACGAGCACACGTGACACACCGCAGGATGTGAGACTTGACAGGAGCCCTCCCGCCGAGAATCCAGTATTGTTGTCTGATGTGTGACAGCGTAAGCTGCGTGCCTCCATGTAGAGTCCGTTGATGAGCGTGAGCGATGATCAATGACGACAGCTGGCAGTGACGAGGCAGTATTACAGGATGTATCGCGTCGAATGAGAGAGCTGCGTGAGCGAGTCGTCCGCCGACGCGAATAGCTCCTTGGGCGTCGATGTAGGCAGTCAATCTGTTGAATGCGTGTGCCTTTGCCAACGGTGAGTCTGCCTGTAATGCCTTGAGCTCGTGCGAGAAGTACGTTGCTTGAGTGGCCTGATGCCAGAAGAGCCGCGCTCTCTCCAAGGTTTCTGGAGAGATGTGGCTGACAGGCCATGAGTCGTGGACTTTCCTCAACCGTGAGACGAATCTGAAACAGAGAGCTGTAATCCTCAATAGTTTAGTGAGGTTTGAGTACCTGAAGATGAGGTCCCATTGATATTCCGTCCTTGGCGTAACCGTCAGTAGCGAAACGCCTGGGCGAGCTTCTGTTGCACACATCTCGTCAGAGAGTGCAGGTTGCGACGGCCATGAGTCTGGTTTGTGTATCCATGGTGGTCCCGTCCACCAAAGTGCGTGGTTTTGAAGTTGAGTGGTCGTGAGGCCTCGTAATGCGCAGTCAGCCGGATTAGAAGTCCCAGGAATGTATCTCCAGTGAGCGGCTGGAGTGAGTTCTTGAATTTGAGCCACCCTGCTCCTGACGAAATCCTTCCAGCGTGATGCATGAGATCTGATCCACGAGAGTGTCACTAGAGAGTCCGTCCACATATGCGTTGCCGTTACGTCCATGTTCAAAGTGGCTTCGACGTATTGCATGAGTCGAGAGAGCAGTAGAGCAGCTGTGAGTTCAAGTCGCGGGATTGAGAACCGCTTGAGGGGTGCTACCTTAGTCTTGGAGCACACAAGTGAGAACGTGGCGCCGTTTGAGTCGTGAACGGATATGTATACGGCTGCAGCCATTGCCAATTGAGAGGCATCAGAGAATCCATGAAGTTCCACTTGCGAGTCGCTCCACGTATTGAGCCACCGAGGTATTGAGAGCCTGGCCAGGCTTGTGAGTTCTTCTCTGATGCAGAGCCACCGGGCTGAGAGCTGGGATGGCAGTGGGTCATCCCATTGGAGCTTGTTCTGCCACCGCTCCTGCAAGAGAATGTTGGCCTTGATCACGACAGGTGATGCAAAGCCAAGTGGATCGAATATCTGAGCCACTTCAGATAAGACGAGGCGTTTTGTGATTCTGCCTTCCGTGCGTGAGCTTCGTGTTGAGAATGTAAAGGTATCTTGTTGAGGGAGCCATGGTAGTCCGAGTATCTTGGTTGCGCAGTCGTCGAATGTGATTGATAAGCCTTGGTCTTCGCTGTCGGTGACAGTCTTGAGTATGTCGAGATGAGTAGCATGCCATTTTGCTAGTGGGAAGCCGCCCGCCATGCAGAGGCCCCTTAGTTGATGTGCGACCTCCTGCAATTGTTGTATTGTATCTGCACCACCAAATATGTCATCGACATACCTGCCATGAGTGATGGATGGCACAGCCAGTGGATATTTATTTCCTTCGTCCTCTGCTAGTTGTAACAGCGTCCTGACGGCTAGGAACGGCGCGGCCTTTGTCCCGTAGGTGACGGTTGTCAGATGATATGGCACTTTATTGAGTTGATCGTCCATCCAGAGTATCCGTTGTGACTCCCAGTCATCCTTGTGAATCTGAATCGGTCTGTCCATTTTGGTGATGTCCGTAGCGAGAATGTAACGATGTCTCCGCATCCATGGTAGAACATCTGAGGTGTTCAGATGTAGCTGTGCTCCAGTGTACACGAGGTCGTTGACCGAGTAGCCTGATGTGGATGCGCGAGAGCCATTAAAAACTACCCGCAGGTTCGTTGTAATACTGTCAGGCTTGAGAACACCGTGATGTGGCAGGTAGAAGTATGAGCGACGACTGGAGATGAATGATGCCTTCGTCATGTGGTTGAGTGTCTCGTAATCCATCATGAATTGTTGATAGAGACGTTGATAGGTTACATCCTTTGAGAGTCGTCTGCGTAATCTCTTCAGACCTTGATGGGCGACGTTGCAAGAATCATCCAAGAGATCTACTGGTGAATTGAATAGAATCCTGACGATGTACCCCTCTGGAGAATCACGAAAGTGTGTAGTATTGAAGTGCTTCTCGCACCTCTGCTCGTTAGGAGTGAGCTGAGTGACATCGTGAGTAGGCACCTCCTCTTGATTCCAACATTTCGTCAATAACTCACTAAGAGCATCCTCGTTGAATTGAGTAGCAGCATGATGCGTTGATGTGCGTGTTGCTTCCCTATTGTCTGATCCAAGAACGAGCCATCCGCAAATGGAGAGTTGCGCTATCGGCATGAGTGGAGAATGCCTGATGATATTGGGCTTGATGATTTGCCCGTAAGCGTCTGCGCCGATGAGGATGTCAACTGGCCGCGGGATGAGAAAGTCAGGATCGGCTAATGCCAAGTCCTTGAGATGCGGCCATTCCTCCGGTTCCGCCTCGAACGATGGTAAGATTGATGTAACTGTCCGGAGGACATGAGCTTGAATTGTGGCAGCTGCGTTGGAATGCATCGAGCATAACGTGAGTGACACGACTCCTCGTGTCCGAGTACACTCCTTGCCTGCAATTCCAGTGACGACAATACTTGAGTAGTGATGAGGGATGTTGAGCTGCCGGATGAGATTCTCCGTGACGAAGGTGAGTTCGGATCCTGCGTCCATGAGTAGACGCGCTGAGCGATGAGTGGTGGATGAGCTGCCACGGCTGTGGCGAGTAGAGTTGAGCAGGATGCGGACGTGTGAGCTGGTCTCGACGATTGCACCGTGTCTTCAGTTTCGAGGGCGTGACCGACGAACCACAGGTTGATTGAGCGGACGAAGCTGTCCGTGAGTGGCGGAGTACGCCGATGATGCTTGCGCGTGCGTGTGGCACAGCGTTTCCTCCTGATGAGCGTTTCCCGAGAAGTGCTCGTGATGAGTGAGCGCAGAGGGCCATGAGACCTCGAAGTAGGTGTTTTCCTTGAGAAACGCCTTGTGCGTCTCCTCAATTTGAAGCCAGAGCTGATTTGCCTCTTCAATAGAACTCTCTGCAAGGGACTCCGGGAGAATTTCTGCGATGGCCTTGAGAGTAGAGATCCGACCCAACTGCGTCTGCACCTTCAGGGCGAGTTCCGTGGAGAGCCGAACCGGAGACGCCGTCCTCGAGGATAAGCGATCTCCCGGCCGCAGTTCCAGTTCCTGAGTCACCGGGCGGTCCGCCTTGCCCGTTTTATGATCGTCCGACATGGTGAGATGACACGTGAGAGAGCCGTGAAATCGCGTGAACAATGCGTAGAACCGTGTATGTGCGCGCCACTGATCACGCGAAAGGGCCGTGAGATCACGTGATCACTGCGTGATTGAGATGGGCCGTCCAAGAGCCTCGCCACCATCCGGCTCGAAGGACCAAAAAATGTTCGCGACTCTCTTTGGGAGAGCTCGCTGGACCGCTGCGGTTGGAAGCAGGGCTGAGAGGACTTAGCGGTGAGAGGCTTGAGGAACGGATGTACGCGTGAGAGGTTAGAAATCACGTGATCGTATCTCGAATCGATTGT
>NW_011964898.1:0-5175 GCF_000949405.1 Vollenhovia emeryi
TCGTCAGGCAAAGTCTCGTTTGACCGAAAACAGCGCTTTTCATAACACACAACGGTTCGCTACGTGTAGGTCATTTCAATATCCTACAGTTCGGCCAGCCTGACTACAGTCCGTCTCGGACTGCGCGTATACAATTTCTCGCTCTTGCCTTTAGACATATCTTTTCACCTTCTCGTCACTCATACACTCATTGTCAGCCCTTCGCGACGCTTAGTCTAATGTTTTACACAAAATTTTATACATAACTCTTATACAAATTTTCATATTTATTTCGCATCGTTTCGACTTGTCTGAATGTAACTTAATCGCAATTATTCATCACCACCAGAGTTGTCGTCATTATCGTCCGAGTTATCAATTTCGAGAGCGCTCCAAGGCTTTATATTAGCCGCTTCCCATACCCCATAGTACGGCTTTTGGCTAATTTGATAATTCTCCACGTCAGCAATAATATATCGATCATTTCTCAATACCCGTGCAACGCGATACGGACCTTTAAACCTCGGAATAAGCTTCTGAGAAACACCTGGAGCATTCTCGAAATTCCGGATCATAACGTAATCGTCCTCCTTATATTTTCGTGCTTCTTTCCTTCTCTTATCAAAACAATGCTTGTTACGTTCTTGAGACTTTTTGATATTGGCAGCCGCTTTAACTCGCATCGAATCGAAGTCCCGAGCATCAATCGCAACAGAATCATTCACATAATCTTTAATTTCATCCGCAATTTTCCCTCTCTGATTACAACCATACAAAAGTTTAGCGGGCGTCTCGCCAGTAGATTTGTGGACCGAGTTGTTCAGTGCAAATTCAGCGTCTCCTAATACTTTATACCAATATTTACCAGACGCATTATCCGTCAGCTTTCCTAGCATCGGTCTCAAAACTCTATTAACCCGCTCCACCTGACCATTAGCCTTCGGCGAGCCCGTCGCAATCAGTACATGCTTTACATTATTCGTTGCAACAAACTCGCGGAATTCTTCTGAGGTAAAGCTACTACCTCGATCAGAAATTATTACCTTCGGACGACTATAATCTCTAAAATATCGCTCAAGACAATCGATCACTTCTTTCGTCGCGACTGTTTTGGTTGCGTACAACTTTACAAATTTTGTAAATGAGTCAATAACTACTAAAATATGTTTCTTGATCGAGCGCTCTTTTCCTATCGGGCCATAATGGTCGATGTGAACCGTCTGAAATGGAGCATCACCCTTCGGAATACTATGTAAGAATCCTTCCGCTTTTCCAAAACTTGGATTAAACGCGATACACTTCAGACAATCCTGAATGTAAGCTTTAACTCGTTCTTTCATATTCGGAAACCAATATGTATCACGAATTGCCCCACATGTCTTCTCGACGGACAAATGCCCCATCTCATCATGACATTTATGAATCACATGTGCAATCATATTTCGCGGAACATAAAACAATAATTTTCCTCCATCTTTACGATACACTACGCCATTTCGCATCTCATACTGTCGATGTTCTGATTTCTCCAATTGGCCCTTTAATTCTTTTATACTCGAATCACGCCCCTGACTCAAAGAAAGATTCGTCTCGAACGGATTATCCTCGATAACGAGAATTTCCGCCGCGCGACTCAGGGCATCAACATGTCTCATTTTATCGCCCGTGCGATGTTCAACTATGTAATCATAACTCTGAAGTTCCAACGCCCATCTAGCGATCCTTGGATTAATTTCCTTTTTCTCTAAAGTCATTTTTAAAGAATTACAATCAGTGACGATCCTGAATTTAATTCCTTGCAAGTATATCCGGAATCTGCGTAACGCGTAAATAATCGACAAGGTCTCGAGCTCGAAACTGTGATATTTACTTTCCGTAGCCGTGGTGCGTTTCGAGAAGTAGAATACCGGGTGGAGCTTACGATCAGCTTTTTTTGCATAAGTACCGCGCCGAAACCTACAGAGCTCGCATCACAATGTAACTCGGTTTCGTCACGCGGGCTATAAATCGACAAAATCGGCGAAGCTATTAATTTTTGTTTTAAGATCTCAAATACCTGTAATTCTTTCTCTCCGAATCTAAATTCCGCGTTCTTTCGCGTTAAGTCTGTCAACGGCTTTGCAAGGGTAGAGAATCCCTCAATAAATTTGCGAAAGTACGAGCACATTCCTAAAAACCGCTTAACACCACGCAAGTCACGAGGAATCGGAAATCGAACAATTGCTGCTATGCCATTTTCTGTTGGCCGTACCCCTTCTCGAGAGATCTTATAGCCCAAGTACTCAATTTCGGTAAATAGGAATTTACATTTATCTATACGGAGTTGGATTTTATTCGCTACTAATGTAATTAATATATTTTTCAAAACCCGTAAATGTTGCTCAATTGTTTCAGTCGCAATCAAGAAATCATCCAAATACGCCACGACATCACCCTTATCAATGAATTCTTTCAGTACTTGATTGACCCACCTTTGAAATGCGGATGGAGCTCCTTTTAGCCCGAAAGGCATTTTCACATATTCATACTGTCCCAATGGAGTGACGAAAGCCGTATACCTCGTCGAATCCTCGGCGACAAATATGTGATGGAATCCATCTTTTAAGTCGAGGACAGTAAAGTATTTTTTCTCGTTTAAAATATCGAGCTGGTCTTCGATTAGCAGTAGCGGGTAATTATCGCGGGCGGTTATCTTATTCAAAGCTCGATAATCTATACACATGCGCGTTTCTCCGTTTTTCTTATTTACCAGGACGATAGGCGATGCATACTCGGATTGGCTCGATTTGATAATTCCTTTTTCTAATAACCTATTAATTATTTCACGTACTTTATCTTTCTCCGCGTACGACAATCTTCGCGGCCGGAAATGAAATGGTTGATTACTCGTCAACGTCAATTTAATCTCGCCTTTTTCTCTCGGTTCTATTGGGCACTCAGATTCCAAATATTCCTTGCAAAACATTTCTCTTACGCGTTCTTGTGTTTCAAACGGAACATCCGGATTAATCGTCAACAAGGCCGACTCGCTTTCCCCCGAAACAATGTCGATGCTCATAACATCCGCGGCCTCGACTAAACACGTTTTCGAAGATTCGTTTACCTCTCCTAATCCCAAACCAAGTTTTCTTAACACATCTCTGCCCAAAACGACCGACGATGACATGGTATAATCGGGCACAACTATCAACTGAATATTTTTCAAAATCTTTCCATCCATTTTCATATCGACACTAACAGCGCCAAGTACAATTAAACTACTCCGATTTATACCATGAAACCGACGCTGTTCATCCACTGGCTCGATCGCTTGACTCGAAACATTTTGCAATTTAATAAAGCTCACTGGACTTCCGGTGTCCAGTAAAGTATCGAGTTCTACCGTTTCGCAATTATTTTTGTTACAAATTATCTCGTAGGTAACACGTCTAAGATACTCATCGTCTCGGGTCAGAGCGGCGTCAACATGATTGACCTCGCTTTCCTTATTTGGACACTCTCTGGACATGTGGCCCGGCTTGCCGCACGAATAGCACTTCCCCTTCTTCGCCAATTCCGGACAGTGAAATTTCATGTGGTCTTCTTTCTTGCAGTAATGGCAGGCCCCAGTTTGCGATCCGGATGCAGTTCCATTAGAAGTTCCTGGTACTGAAATTCGTCGACGAATCTGCCCTGTATTCTGCTTACCAGTCTCCTGTTTATTCTGTCCACTCGAGCCCGGGCGACTCTTCGTCTCATCCTTTTCCTGATGTAAGGATTCCTTCATGAACGCCTTCAGCAATAACTCCTTGGTAGCAAAACCTTGGAATCGGGCTTGAGTCCGAAGCCTTGGGTCTGGAATTCCCTCTATCAAGCAGTCGATTAGTTCTTCCTCGGCTACCTGGATACGATTGGCCAAAATGACTTTCTCGTTGTAGTATTCACTGAACGGTTCCGTCGTTTTCCACCGACGGTTTTCAAATTGTCGGCGTAAAGTCCGCATGGTCGGGCGATGATCATACATATCCTTCATTTTAGATAATAACTCCTCGAAGGTCTTCCCCAAATGCTCTGGGTTAGAATGGAACCACTCCGACGCGCTACCTCTCAATCTCGAGCCGAGTAATATCCTCGCCGAATCATCGTCCAACTGATATGTATCCTTCAAAAGACGCGCTTGTTGTTCCCATTGCCAGTATCCGTCATGAGCTCCACTAAATTCTTTTAGCAATTCTGAAAGCATTCGAATATTCGCACGCGAGTGACCGTTCGGCTGATGGTCATCGTTATTCCGTGCCCGAGCCATTGCCAACTCTCTTCGAGCAATCTCTAACTCTCGCCTTAACACTTCATGCTCTCGATTCAAAAGATCCACTTCACGTTGTAAGTCCTCAGCATTTCTCTCGTTCAGTAGCAACATTGATTGGTCCTCGTCATTTCCCCTCCATTCCCCCGATGGATCAGCTTCATTTAAGCGAGCGATCAATTCGGCTTTGGTACCGCTAACCGATAGCTGGAGGGCCTGCAGCTTCGTCTTCAGCTCCGCAACCGTAAATGTCGTTGCCTCTCTTAGCGACATATCTAGTCCAACTCAATTACTTACACTCCCGCAACAATAGCTTCCACCGTAAAAGATTTTATTCGAATTCCTACGTTCACCGTCCCCTCTAGCAAATCCCGCGATCGCTGAGTCACTCAAACAGCTTCCCCTTCCCGGAATGTTTTGGATCGCGATCCAGCTACACGAACCGAAGGAGCCGCCAATGACAAGTTCAAATTCTAACCGATTCAGGCAAGTCCGCGAATATCAGAAACGAACGCTTCCGTATCCGATAATTCGCCACAAAACCGCTCTGTTGCAACCAGTGATTGCAGAGAACGTCTTCCTTCAAAAACCCGGCATCACCAAGCACCAGTGTCCGCACCGCCAAATCGCGACACTCCGAAATCTCACAGGCGGTACTACGTTTCGAACGAATCCCACTTCTGAGATTTTGTGGGATGCCTTGCGGGATATATTTTATGATCAGGATACCGAACTATCCGATACACACACCAGGACTCGATTACGGGATCGCCCGGGAACGTTGTCAGGAACAGCAAGACCAATTCTCCGTAAACTTATTTTATTACTTGTCACCTCGATTGCTGACTCCGGACTGACTGCCACACACGGCACACGCCTCACTCTCTCTCTCTCTCTCTCTCTCTCTCTCT
>NW_011964899.1:0-5176 GCF_000949405.1 Vollenhovia emeryi
GGTGTGGAAATGATAGCGCATCATCTTCCTGCCACCAAAACAGCAAGGGGACATAAGTCATTTTTAGGCGTCATATGTTTGTCTCGGGTCGCCCGTCGCATCGCTCGCGCTCGCTGCCCCCCTCGCCGCCCGCGCCGCGCTCCTCGCCGCTCGCGCTCGCTGCCGCGCTCGCCGCCCGCGCCGCGCTCCCCGCCGCGCCTAGGTTTTTTCCCACCACGGTGTATCTCGCGCGTCGCTCCACCTCCCGCTCATCGATCGATTTTCTTAAATGCCTTCCGAGTCCGGCCTACCGTCTCCTGCATCCTCATTCGCTCAAACGTGTAAATTAATTACTCGATAACTATTGTTACTTTGTACCGTGGTACATGATATTTCTCCTTAGTTTAATCCAATCTACCACTATTTTCAAGGTGGCTACTTTTGCATCAGACACCCTGTATAATGCACTACTCCTACTAAAATGTACAACTTAGAATTTAGCTGGATTTTAGTTGTAATTGTAGCCAGAGTGTGTGCAATTGTGTTGTCCCGTTTTGTATATCTATCGTCCGTAAATACTGTAGTGTCGATAAACAAATGTGGACCATACTCAGCGATTTCGTTGACGGTTGCTAAGCATTGTTTGCATTTGGTCGTAACCGTCAATGCACTATCTATTGCCTCTTGCATATGTTGCAATCCTTTGTAGAGAAGTATATCCACATTTAAATTTACTTCGACAGTCTGCCGCATTCGTGAGGAAGTACAGATACATTCCATAGTTTTTCGACAGCTTGGTATATCCGTGAATAAATAAGTTATTAAATGACCAACATTGCAACTAGTGTCTAATTTTGAAATTTTACGTGTATACTTTGTTATGGCACCACTGAAAAGCGAAAGATTTAACAATATTTTCGCTCTGTCATTATAATGTTTTTGTATTATTTTACCGGTGTGTAATATTGAAAAGGCTAAAGTAATAATATCATTTTCTGACGATTTCACATTTTCTTCGTATGGTTTTATAGTAGCAATGCCGCTTGCGACTAGGTAAAGTATTGCGTCGAACGCACAAGTTTGATAAACGCTAATAACTTTTTTATCAATAATGACGCTTTTTGATATACTACCATTCCTCATTAATGGTATGTTTTGATCTTTTGCTAACTTTATGTAATCCCATTCCGGACACTTTTCTAAGTACGACGGTTTACGTCGATCCTTTGCAACAGAACATTGTTGCGTCTCTGGCGACTTACGAATAAGGCCTCGCCAATTTTCGCGAACGTTACAATTTACTTGATCCTCGTTATCAACAATGGTATCAATCGTTATACTGTCCTTACTTTCGGTTTGTACGTCTGATATGTAAGAATTAATTGCACCAGAACAGTTTGAAGTTTGAAGAATTTGCTTGCATTTCTACGGAGCTTGCAGAAGAATAATTATGCTCTATATGGTCTTGCTGTACACAAGGCTGTTCACAAGGCTCAATTAAAGTATCTTCTTTACACGATGTTAATTTTATCCTACTATCAACATAATCTAGATGTTCATGCACAAATTTATCGGCCCTCATTGGTAACTGTCCTTTAAATGCACGGTTTTTTAAGTCAGCAAATGCCACTTCTACAGAAGAAGAAGTGGCAATTTCTTCGCCTATACTGAAGTGCGATCGCATTACACCGCTCCATAGTGCTACATACGGCATCAAACGAGTTTTCATTAATTTCGCGAAATCCGGATTGAAGCAATTATGACTGTTCCCTCGGTGCAATTAATTGCTAATTGTTTGGCATTATCGTAATATAGATGTTGGCACTCCATTGAAACCAGTCCGTAGCATTTTTATCATCTATCTCTTCTTCCGAACCATCTATGTACTATAAAGACTTTCATCTATCTCACTTGTAAGTTCGGGCGTTGCATCACTTTTTATTATTTTGTTTAAATATTGCAAACGCGACTCAGATGGCAATTGTTCTCCGTTTTCATTGACGCCAACATATTCGCTTAATGCCACAACAACAATGCTAGCTTCGAACATTGTACATAATTCGTTTAGAGAAGTCATTTTATATGCTTGGCTCACGGAACGTAAATAAAATTTTCGGACAAGTAATTTATCTTTATTTTTCAGACAATTCCATCTTGATATCATACATATAAAATGGCTTACATCTAATCTAATGAAACATGAGGGAATTGAATCATGATAACCGTGTAAAATATTATAACATTTGTTCAAGTAATTTCGCAAGTCACTGCATTTTGCAAATATTTCTGCTACAGCAATTAAAATTGCCCATCCAAAATCGCAGACTACCATACGCGGAGCTTGATTACCTTTGGATATTATTTTTCGTAAGAAATATGCAATATGCATTGCTTTATGGTCCGACGAAACCATTTGAAAAACTGGAATACTTCCATTACTATCAACGAACATACACTGATATAAAAAGATTGGCGGTTCATGCTTTGAAGAGCGTTTGATTACACCTCCAGTTGCATTAATTGTCATAAAACTTTTAGAACATTTTGTGTTCCGTGTATTATACAACAACTGCTGCTCAGGACTCCAATAGATACAAAAAAACTCTAATAATCCGATGCTATGGATAGTACCAGAATATTTTCCTTACTTCGAACTTTCTAAAAGATTTAAAACGGGGTTGACATACGAATATCCGTGTCTTTCTAATAAAGTCTGTTCTTTAGCTTTTCGCAAAATAGCAGCATTGGGAATAATTGAGGGCTCAACGTCACCGAAATCTTTCAAACGTTTAGCTTCTTCTCTGCGAAATGTTATAGCATCCATTTTTCTTTCAATTAAAGTCTTAGTTACAATCTTACGACGTTGACCTCTCAATTGGCGTTTCTTTTCATATGAATGGTTCCCTTCTTCTACATCAGTGCTTGGGGATAAGAGCACATTTCAGCCGGATTTCTTAAGCGACGCCTACCGTGCCCCCACTATCGACTAGATCGATCGATAATCGGCGGCTCGGCCGCCGCTCGCGCGCGTGACGCCGTGCGTCAGGAGTGTCCCACCGCATAAGAAATGTGATCAGACCTGCCAAATCGTTACCAAAATTTTTTTTACTGAATGAGTTCCAAAAGTAATAAAACATTAAATTCTTTATTATTACGTACTATATTAAAGAAAAAAACATAAAAAGTATGTTTAATAAACATATATTTTTATAATTTATAATAATAAATATTAGAGTTTCGACAATAGTTTTCCGCATCACCCGTGAGGTACTATTGTTGATGCGTTTTTTTTAAGTGGTTTCCCCAGTAGGCCTATTCCACTAAAAGATGATGGAAACGATGTGGCTGTTGGCAGGAACACAAAAATTTATATCGTAAGATATAATATAAAAACAGACAAGAAAACAGAAAGTTGAAAAAGTTACAAAAATATTAATTTGATCTTCTGGGTCGTTTGCACGATTCTACTAGGGATGATATATCCACAGAAATGTTAGAAGACTTAGTTCACATTAACGAGGATAGCGAACCATCGCTTAAACAAGAACGTTTGTCTGTTTTAATAAATTTCATTTTGGAAAAAGAGCATTCGCATAAATATGTGGACCCAAACATAGAGAAAATACGAAGACCGAAATTCCTAAGACGCGGATAACACGATATATCTAAAATTTTAAAAAATTCGACTCCCTTTTCTGGCCGTGCCTTCAATGATAAATCACATTGCAAATCGCAAAGTTCTGTCTGAAATTCTAGACTTTGTTCCTCGATTTGCACAGTGAGAGGATTCTCAAAAAGTATTAAATCTTTTCGTAGCGTTTCGAAGTCACTGAAACGCGTATGAAATTGGTTTATTAGTGAATCGACAATATTAATATGGTTTTTAAAATTGCAATCTGTGCCGTGTTCTTCAAAGAGAATTTGACAAGCGGGAAAGAAGTGAAAAATATTATTTTCTAATTGATTTTTAAATAATTGCAGTTTTCTGCAAAAGGAATCGACATGACTGACTAATTGGGAAATGGTTTGATTGGTCTTTTGCAGCTTTAAATTTAAGATATTTAAATGGTTTGTCACGTCGGTTATTAGTGCAAGCTCGCAAAGTGATTCTATATCTTCAGAAAAAAATTTAAATTCGTCATATTTTGCAGGAAATTCGTTTTGCAAGAAAAGGAAGATCTCTTTTCTTATTGCAAAAAACTTGTCTAAACATTTTCCTGCGCTAAGCCACCGAACTTTACAATGGAGAGGTACATCTGTATACGTTGCGTTATGCTCCTCGAGAAAGTTTTGAAATTTCCGATGAGAAAGAAATTTTTGACCGCCTTTAATTACATTAATAATTGTTCCGACCTCGGTGGAACGTTCTCGGCGCTTTCTGCCGATCGCTCGGTGGATTGTTCTCGGCGCTTTCTATCACCTTCCCGGGTATCATACTTGCCCGTAAATATTGTGAGCATGATGTCGCCCGGCTCGCGTTCTTCCCGCCCCATCCCCCGTGCCCGGGTGGACCGAGTAGCCTAGTGGCCGGGGGCGTGGGGGACGGGGGTGCGACGAGGCCGGGCGGCAGCATGATTCGGCGAAATCCTCGCAGTCTACGCGGAACGACGAAAATAGGCTTGTTTATCGCTGCTCTCGGAATTCTCGTCCGTACTCTCGAAAGTCTCGCGTTCCCGCGCACGAGTGTTCGACCTCGCAGTCGCGCGTATCCGACTCGGGTAGCCGATTGCACCTGTAAACGTGCAATAAAGAACAGTGCAATAGACCATCAAAGTGATCCTTTAAACTGTGCTCGTCGCTCTTTTATGTGGCCGTCGCGAGTTCCTTCCGCCCGGCGCCCTCCGGCTCTCCCGCTCCTATTACTGACCGGTCTCTCATTTCGTGGACCCCGTTGCCTGATCGGACCTGATCGGCAAGGGTGAAACATAAATTTGGTCCTTCGAGCCGGATTTACGGGACTGAGCTGAGAGGGCAACGGAATCGCGCGAGTCTCGGCGCGGATGCCACGTAGCGAAACGACTGCCCATTAAGACACTGCCGTGGACCATACAGAAAGGTGACACGTGTTTCGGTGCGGCTGCTGGGGTGACAAGGCTGACGCTTATCGTCTCGCGCCTCCGCGCCACAGGGCTCTTGCTCCGCGCCTCGCGCGGCCCGCGTCCACGTGCTCTCGCTCCGCGCCCGCGCGGCCCGCGCC
>NW_011964900.1:0-1949 GCF_000949405.1 Vollenhovia emeryi
GTAAAATCAGTAGTTAAGTTACGTTATAAGTCAACCGAGCGTCGACACACCTACTCGTATATCCTGCTTCCCTACTACATGCGTTGCAGTAGTTAGATTAATAAACAAGGAAAACCAGTAGTTAAACTATACTGTAAGTCGGCCGAACGTCTACGCGTCTACTCACATATCCTGAAACCCTAATACATATGCGCAAGGAAACTCATAGTTAAACCTTAGGAAAATTTAGTGCACGAACCCTAACATAGAGAGCGATCACCTCTTTATCTATTCTGTTCCCCGTAGACTTAAGCAGAAGCAAATGTCAAATTCTTCAATGTTATAATAATGCTAAAATGTAAACCCGAGGATTTAACATGACTTCCGACATTTAATTTAGAATACGGCCAATATCCACGGCATACGAAGTCTTATTAGATCCTCGCGGGTCGAATTAAGGAAACCCACGGAAATTAATGTAAGGGGCACGCGAGTAAAGCAATACGACCGTGCCCTGGGACTCCCACGCACGGCATTAGCAGCCGCAGGCAGTGGGGATAGCGTCGCCCCCACGCACAGGACTCGAGCCGCCTACGCGGATCCCGTAGGAGGGATGGACGCCATCCTGAAAATTACAGTATAAGGCAAGGCACACGACATCCAGGACAGCACTTCGTGTCGAGTAGTCAAGCACTTCACTTCTCTCGGGCTAGCGCGCCGAGCTAGCTCCTAGCCGGTTCTGACCTCCTGGTCTTTGCTAAATCTAAATAAGCTCTAAATCTAGTTAAGTTCCAAATCTAGTTAAGACGCTTTGTATCTTTTAACTTAGAATACATTTTTATAAATTCGATCGGAGTTACATTTCTTCCATCGCAACCTTTCTGCGGCTTTCATCCAAATCACGCCTTATCGTTCCACGAGGTTCCGGAGATTCGAAGATGCGAACTCACGCACAGTTTCAAAGGACCACGAGATATTCTCCTACCCCGAGTACGACGGTGCGTACCTCCGCACAGTACGAATTCCTTTGAATTCTAAATTCCATCATCTCAAACCAATGCCCAGAACGCGTCGCGCCGGTCGGAGATTTCAATTAAGGCGTCTCGCGTATAACTATCGAAATCAACCAGCGAACGAATCATACCTTGGAGTTGACTACGCAGAGGAGGAAGCCATCCCCTGGAGAGTGATCCCAATCGTAGACGAATACCCGAGTTTCCCGCCAAGTAATATTCCGACGGGAGACCCTCGGCGAGTTCGCTATCTACAGAAGCGCGACGAGATTAGAGATGGGCGATACAACCCAAAAGTATCGATATTCCGTATCGAGACGTATCATGGACATAAGTATCGATTCGCAAGAAATATCGAACGTCGTGTATCGATATCATCAATATCACTACCTAAACTAAAAAAAATATTAATTTAAAAGTATGCTGTATACGTCAAATAAATATAATTATACAAATAGCATATATTTATAACAATATTTATAATTACACTATTTTCTAAATAAAAAATGTTAAATAAAACTTTTTTTATTTGTGAAATAGTTATTTTTAACACTAACTTATAACGTGTTTGAAAACAAACTATTTAGGATTATTTAAAACATTATTTATTATTATTAAATAAATAATTATGGTATATATGGCAAAATAAGCATTATATTTGTAGGATAGTAAAGTATAACGTGTTGTTGTATATTTTCCAATCAATAATAAGCTAT
Organism: Vollenhovia emeryi; assembly: GCF_000949405.1. Taxonomy (NCBI): domain Eukaryota; kingdom Metazoa; phylum Arthropoda; class Insecta; order Hymenoptera; family Formicidae; genus Vollenhovia; species Vollenhovia emeryi. The sequence goes on from NW_011964900.1 coordinate 1,709, forward strand.
GGTAAAAAAAATTCTTATTCCACGCATGCCAAGTCCAAAATAATGATCATATGATACGGTTTTCATGTCGGATGAACAATTGTAAGTTGTGCTGTCATTTTGAATAGAGTACTTTGTACCCGAAATCACAGATAATGTCGATATTGACAGTACTACTTGTGAGGAAAATTGGGTTTATCCGATTAAAGTATAAAGCATATAAAGTGTGCCACGATACTATTGTATTTATTCAAAACATAAA
>NW_011964900.1:3879-5181 GCF_000949405.1 Vollenhovia emeryi
TGTATCAATTTGCGAGAATTATTCAAAACAAAAATTTCAATTTCTTTTACAACAAAGATGTTTCGACTGGCGCAATCATAAAAAAAATCGCCTCAGCATTCAACCAGAAATACATTATAAGGACAATATTTTGTTTTAAATCACCCTCTATACTTGTTAAGCCTAAGCAATATACTAAACGATATGTTAAGACTAAAGACTTATAATATAGCGTATTAATATAATATAATGTCGAATATTCTCTTTATAAATGCCAGTCGCTGAAATCGAGGGAATTTAAAAATAACAATTGATTTAAGTGTTCACTTGACAATCTATTTCGTTCTTCGGTTATAATTTTGCCTGCTTTAGAAAACAGCCTTTCAGAAGGAACTGAAGTAGCAATTAATGATTGATACTTAATTGCTAAAGATTTTAGGTGCGAATCTCTGGCTATATTCCAATATTTGATGGCACTATCGTCCATATTAATAGGTGGTTGATTTAAGTAATAACGAAAATCATCAGACATTTGGTTAGGATTTTGATTGACAATCTGTTTAGAAAAATTTAAATTTACAAGTTTTTCATGATATGACCAAAAATTTGAATCGTTATCACATAATTTTTTTCGGTTATTTTGACATATAGAATTAGTAGCTGCAACTTTGCGATTGATCAATTTCGTAATTTTGTTAATAGCTTGTGAGCAACCAATTTTATCGTTAAAATTAATGTTTTTAAATCTAGGATCTAAAATTGTAGCTACAGCTAATAGTGATATTTGTTCAATATTATCAAACCGCTTTTTAAACTGATCTTTTAATAGTCCTTTAAAATGAAACCCTATTTCAGTAGAAGGTTCAAGTGCCTGTAATTTATTTTTCAAAATGTTTACAATTGGAATAACTTTGCTTGCAGTGAGGTAATTTTCACCGCATATGATGTTTGTTGCGTCTTCAAATGGTTTCAACAATTGAACAAATTCTTTGGCTGATTGCAACTCCAAGGCAGTTAACATTGGAGGAGCCGTAGGACACTGTAAAATAATGGAGCTAATTTTTTCTGACAATTCTATGAACCTCTGTAACATATGGTATGTCGAATTCCACCGTGTTTCAACACTTTGAATCAACTTTAAATCCGAAAGAGATCGTAATTGGTCTGCAGCAATGACTGACTTTTTAAAATAGGTAACAATATCTTTTATTTTTGTACAAAATCCTTTTACGATGTTATCGTTATCAATAATTTTTGCCAGAACTAAGTTTAGGGTGTGTGCAAAACACGGCAAATGCTTGTCTATACCAAAGGCATCAATAA
>NW_011964901.1:0-5184 GCF_000949405.1 Vollenhovia emeryi
AATGGAAGCAATGTGCAAATTTCTAATTAGAAAAAAAGTAAAGTGTGCAAATTAGAAATTTGCACATGGCTTCCATTGTTATGGCTTCCTCATAGAGGAAGCTTTAAGAGCGAAATAAGAATAATTTGAATACTTTCAAGAAACATCGTAGTAAAGTTAGATTTCTCTCTTAAAGCTGAGGAAGCCATAACAATGGAAGCAATGTGCAAATTTCTAATTTGCACACTTTAATGATGAGGAAGAAATGTGCAAATTTCCAATTTGCACGCTTCAATGATGAGGAAGCAATATGCAAATTTCTAATTTGCACACTTTCAAGAAACATCGAAAAAAAATAGATTTCGCTCCTAAACCTTCCTCTATGAGGAAGCCATATGCAAATTTCTAATTTTTTTATCAACTTACCTTAATACTTTTTTTAACAGAATAATGAGACAAATCAACCGGTGTAAAGAAAACACAATTGTTTAAAAAATTTTTTTTATTACTTGTTACAAAATTGTGTTTTCTTTACACCGGTTGATTTGTCTCATTATTTTGTTCAAAAATGTATTAAGGTAAGATGATAAAAAATGAATATTTTACAGAATATTTTGTAATTTATGACAAAAATTGGAACTTTCAAACCTTAACAACTCAAAAAGTTCTTAATAAAAAATACTTTATTATAGCGTTTTGGAAGGCTCTCGGTAAGCTATAAGAATATGTAATTAAAAATAGGGGTTCCCATTTTAAAAACCACTCTGACCTTCAAATAACCTTGAAATGTAGTCTCAAGGTCAAAGCTAGTTACACAAATAGGTGACCCCCATTATCTTGAACAACTTTGGTCTAAACCATTTTTCCGTATCTGTCTTAGTGTTCGAGATTCATTTGAATCTCGTTCAGTTCGTCACCGGCGTGATGGCAGCATCAACCGGGTCAGATCGTGCAGCGCCGCATGAGCGCTGCTCGCGTATGCCCGATCGTAACACGAGGCGACTTCACGTACGTTACCGGGGCTCTTTTGTCTCATGGCGACCGTACGTAGTACACGCGTCTTGAAGTGCGAATAGTTTTCGAGTGCTCTTTTGTGGACCTTCTCATCATCTCACCTGAGAACAGACTCAGTGCATAGACATAGTGATTTCTCACCAGTGCGACTCATCCCGGACAGCTCGAGTACAGCATCAACGGCGGCTCAGACTCACCACGCACGGCGCACGCCGGCGCCGCGTGGACACGGTTCACGGGCATCAACGATCACCAGGCCGGCCATCGATCAGTAATATCGACCCGCGCACGTGAATAGACTTCTCTCCCTTACGAAAAAGTAACGAAATAATTACTAGAAAATTACTGTATATCAGTAATTGACCTATCAAAAATTACTGATGTACAGTAATTTTCTAATAATTATTTCGGTGCTTTTCCCTAAGGGCTGATTTACATTTACCGAGACTCTCACATGTAATTCTTTACAGACTTTAGCATCCCCTTCTGTGATATTTAACTGTAAGGCAAATCTTCCGAGCTTAAGATCACGTGTAATTCCATCCTATGTAACCGTGCATTTTCTCCTTGAACCTATTGCCGCAATGTCCTCTCACCCTGCTTCCATCCGCAGCGGTACCAGCGAGCTCGTTCGGCGAGAATCGCTAACATTTTTTGGTCCTTCGAGCCGGATTGCAGCGAGGCTCTCGGACGGATCAGCGTAGACACGCACCGCACACGTGATCAGCGGCGCTCATACACAGTGACACTCAACGATCACGTGATACCACGTCTCTCTCACGTGCCATCTCAACATGTCGGACGATCAAAAGACGGGCAAGACGGACCGCCTGGCAACTCCGCAGCTGGAATTGCCGCCGGGAGAACGCTCAACCTCACGGATTGCGTCTCCGGCCCGGCTTCCGACGGAACGCCCTGAAGGTGCAGATGCAGCTGGGTCGGATCTCCGCTTTCAACGCCATCGCAGAGATGCTCCCGGAGTCTCCTGCAGAGACTTCTGTTGAAGAAGCAAATCAGTCTGGCTTCAAACTGAGGAGACGCACAAGGCGTTCCTCAAGGAACACGCTTACTTCGAGGTCTCATGGCCCTCTACGCTCACTTATCACGAGTATTTCTCGGGGAACGCTCATCAGGAGGAAAATGGAGAGTTGCGCGGTCGGCATGAGTGGAGAATGCCTAATAATATTGGGCGTGATGATTTGCCCGTAAACGTCTGCTCCGAGGATGTCAACTGGCCGCGGGATGAGAAAGTCTGGATCGGCTAATGCCAAGTTTCTGAGATGCGGCCATTCTTCCGGTTCTGCTTCAAAAGATGGTAAGATTGATGTAACTGTCCGGAGGACATGAGCTTGAACTGTGGCAGTTGAGTTGGAATGTGTCGAGCGTAACGTAAGTGACACGACTCCTCGTGTCTGATTGTGAGTACACTCCTTGCCAGCAATTCCAGTGACAACAATACTTGAGTATTGACGAGGGATGTTGAGCTGCCGAATGAGATTCTCCGTGACGAAGGTGAATTCTGAGCCTGCGTCAATGAGTAGACGCGCTGAGTAATGAGTTGTGGATGAGCTGATCAATGCCAAGGCTGTGGCAAGTAATGTTGAGCAGGATGAGCGGACGTGTGAGCTGGTCTCGACGATTGCACCGTCTCTTCAGTTCGCGGGCGTGACCGACGAACCATAAGTTGACTGAGCGGACGAAGCTGTCAGTGAGTGGCGGAACACGCCGATGATGCGTCGCACTTGCATGTGGCACAGCGTTGAGTATTGACGAGGGATGTTGAGCTGCCGAATGAGATTCTCCGTGACGAAGGTGAATTCTGAGCCTGCGTCAATGAGTAGACGCGCTAGTAATGAGTTGTGGATGAGCTGATCAATGCCAAGGATCTCATTCGGCAGCTCAACATCCCTCGTCAATACTCAAGTATTGTCACTGGAATTGCTGGCAAGGAGTGTACTCAGACACAAGGAGTCGTGCCACTTACGTTACGCTCGACACATTCCAACTCAACTGCCACAGTTCAAGCTCCTCCGGACAGTTACATCAATCTTACCATCTTTTGAAGCAGAACCGGAAGAATGGACGCATCTCAGAAACTTGGCATTAGCCGATCCAGACTTTCTCATTCCGCGGCCAGTTGACATCCTTGTTACGTCCCGCGTTTTATTTTGGAGTGGGGACCCAGAGATCTCCTGACAAAAAGAGGAAAGAGAAGAAGGAGAGGAAATTTGAGATTCAGTGTGTGCATGTAGGTATGAGAATGAGTGTGTGTCAGTGTGTATTACGTAACGAGTTTATTTATGATGTGCGTGTATATACAGGGGGTGGTATATGATGGGGCCCTATATTAGGGGCATGCTCCGCGGCCCTTTTGGAGCGTCGACTCGAGGGAGGATTAGGCGTATTCTCTGCTGGAGTGGTTTGATGGAGACCACCCGAGGGCGGCCAGTGGGTGCCCGGACGATCGCCGGTTCCCCCGAGACGGGCGACGGTGCGGGGCCCGGGATTGAGGCTAGAGGTGCTCGCGGTGGAGGGGTGATTGGAGGCCGCGGCCTCCACACCCGTCGAGGGCACTCGCCGGTGTTTAGCGGGGGTGGGCGCACCGGAGGTGTCGGGGTTTTCTCCGCACGAGGGAGAGGAGGTTTGGGAGGAGGAGGGTGAGAATGAGAGGGAGGAGGTGGCGGGTGATGTGTCTCCCGGGGTTCGGGCACGGGGGGCCTGCGGGCATAGATGTCGAAGACGCGCGGGTCAAATACCCGCACCTGATGATGCGCCTTAACGAGGCGGCGCAACTGGCGCTGCCGCCCTGAGCGGCGGGACCGGCCCATAATCGGGCTTCCTGCGGAAGGCACTCATGTTTAGATTTGAGTACGTGCACAAGTGGGAACGTGTGAGTTAATTAGCGGGAAGGGGAAATAAACGGTGTCCTGCCCACACACGGACTTATGGGAGCTGCGCAATTATTCCTCCTCCCGTTTGCTTTACTTTTGGGTGGAAGGCATTGGTTTTTATGGGAGTACTCAGTAGCATGCCTTTAATCACTGGGACTCATTGCATTGCTATCATCATTGTACTCCATTGCAACGCTGTATCCACTTTAATTATTTTATAACTACCGCGAAAACAAAGATGGTTGAATGGTTTTGTTGACGGAATTAATAACGAACCAAAGAAAAAGAAAGAAAGAGGAAAAAGAGAGAAAAAAGAACAAGATACTACCAGGGAGCAAGATCGTCCCTGTCCGATATAACGGGTCTTATAAAGAAAGAAAAAAGGGAAAAGAACGTGATAATTGACACAATATGTCAGGGCTGTCGTGGCCCGAGTAGTTGATCGTTTGCATGCCTTAGGGTGCCATTACATGGAGCGCGGAAACGCGGAAACGCGGAAACGCGGAAACGCGGAACGGAAAGTAACTAGATTCCGCGTTTCCGCGAGTTCAGTCCGCGAGTTTTAACGGAAAAGCGGAATCCGCTATTTACGTGTGTACGACGTCGACTGTACAATAAGTAAAAGCAGTTAAAGTGTAATATAGAAAATAAAGAGTTTCTAAATGGACGGCCCTGTAAGTATTTGTATACTTTTTAATAAATATAATATCTACCTCTGTTATTTTAGGAGAAAAATTTTTGTAATTTCTACATTTCTTTCGATGTAGATATACAATTAACGCGTAAAACCTAACCTAGTCTAATCTTAGATTTTGTACAGAAAGTACTTTTTGTTAATAAAAAGACCGAGCAAGTATTTTGTAATAATGAAATGACGTAAAGAAACACAACATCAAATTGAACAGAATTACAAGTGATTAACATGGCATCTACTGAACAAAGTCATAGCCTCACTTTAAATGAAATAAAGATAATTAAACAATTGTATTTGTTCGCAGGCAGGGAAGTGTGGCTACTGCGGTTTTATTTTACGAGGATCATGTAGAACAATATTAGTACCACCACTGCTTCAGTACATCGGTTCATCCCGTGCTTGTATAAGATACTTCATAATAATCATCAACATGATGTTTGGATCCATGATATTGTACTTGATATTATATTGTCACTTTTAAAATAATAAAACAATTTAAATATATAAAAACTTTCTTCTTTAACCGACTCCGACTCCGAAATTTGATGCTGTGTCTACATTGACAATGATTTGACGCGTTCCGTTCCGTCTGTTTTGATTGCCCTG
>NW_011964902.1:0-1187 GCF_000949405.1 Vollenhovia emeryi
GGAGATATTCGAATTCTGAAAACGGGTACTGTTTCGTAAACGTTTGTACCCGTTTGTAACACCGCCAGTTTCGTTTGTACCCTCAAGGGGGTGATTGTACCGAAATTTCAAAATAGGGATAGGAACCAACTTCGCCATTTTTGGAGATATTCGAATTCTGAAAACGGGTACTGTTTCGTAGTCGTTTGTACCCGTTTGTACCATCGCCAGTTTCGTTTGTACCCTCAAGGGGGTGATTGTACCGAATTTTTTCAATAGGAGTAACAGCTTATTTCACCGTTCTTAGAGATATTTGAAATCTACACGGGAGTGCTTTTTAGTTATTGTTTTATATTCTTTTGTGTCGTTTTTCATTTTGTTAGTGCCGCAAATGACTCGGACGGATAGCGTTTTTAGTTTTTTAGTATAACGGTATAACGTAAGTTTATATTATATAATTATTGTTGTCCTGCGCTCAGCGCAATCCGGAACTAACGACGAGGACGTGGCAGGATTCTAGTTCCATTTTTGTTTTTTTGTGTTTTATTTTATTTTTGTGTTTTTATTTTTGTTTTTATTTATTATTTTTGTGTTTTTTGTGTTTTTATTTTATTTTTGTGCTTTTTTGTGTTTTTATTTTATTTATTTTTTTGCGGTTTTTATTTTGTGTGCTTTTTTGTGTTTTTATTTTATTATTTTTTGTGCTTTTTTGTGTTTTTACTTTATTGTTTTTGTGTTCTTTATTGTTGTGTATTTTATGTTTTAATTACGTTTTACATACATTAACATCGCCAATTTCCTTTTTTGTAACAATGTTCTTGTTGTCGCTAGCAATGGTTTTTTGTCAGCACACAAGTCGTTGTGGACCTCCCATCGCCCGGTAATTCGACGGATATACGCCACATAATGCCCTATATCTTTAGGATCTGAAGTACCAACATATTCTATGGCCGAAACTAAGGTATAATTGAATCCAGTAACTACTATAGTAGAGGGGATTTGCGAAATGGTGAATACCCCTTGCCAATTTTTGTAACCCATATTTGAGGCAAGTTTTAAGGATTGTAAGCATTCGATGTCGATAAAAAGATGATTTCCACTTAATATTTTGGAAACTGCGTTGTTACTTCCACATCGAATGCAATTCTTATAAAACGCATCAGACAGCTTTTCATTTATAAAAGTTTCAAGAGCCTCTAAACTATTTT
>NW_011964902.1:3297-5187 GCF_000949405.1 Vollenhovia emeryi
TCTATACTTAGGGAACCAATTTTCGACGTATCTTTACAATATTTCTTGTAGAGAAAGATTTGTTCAGGACTCCAGTACATCGCGAAGAACTTATCACTCCCAATCTCTCGAATGGTCCCTACAAATTCGGGGCGATATTTTAATTGATACACCGATTCATGAAGGTCGATGCCTTTACGAAGCCCTAACTCCCGGTCACTTTCCGTTTGCTTAGCCTTGCGTAAAACATCTTCGCTGTACAAATGCGCGGGAACTTTGTCGCCAAACTTCATGAGCTCGTTAGCCTTCTGTCTCCGCCAAGCATACGTCGACTGGCCAGTAACTTCTTTAGCAATTCTTTTTCTGAGTTCTCCTCGTAGTTGGCGCTTCTTGTTATGCTGAACGTCTTTTGTATCACATGTTGATACATGGAGTATGATACCATCTTCGGTTGGTTTGTCTAAAGCATACAAATTAATTTCAACACCACATTCAGTACATGAACCTTTAATGCACAAGTATAGTTCCCCGGGATTCTCGTTAACTTTTGGATTTTTAAAGGCATAGCAACACGGCAACTTATGTTCTCGCCATAATTGCTCTTGAAGTACGTCAGTCCAGCCAGGTTGTAAAGCTTTATAATTTCGATCTTTGTACGATACATCACGCGCTTGAATACTATACCAGTCATCACGTGAAATAGTGATTGTTGCTCTAAGTGTTGGCAACAATTCATGAGACGTACTCATTGACCAATTTGAGTCCTTAGTGCAATTTCCTTCTGAAATAGATATTTCAGGATTTCGCTCAATACCGTGCCATTTTCTGAGCATATCCTGGATTTTGTGATCGTTCCGAGAGATATACAAATATATGTGCTTGGTTGACATTTTATTTTGCATTTGTACGACTGCATCATTCCAAACTTTGTGTGATAGCGGTTTTAATTCTCCAGTATCATTGAAAAAGATTAAATCTTTTACTGAGTCGAAAATAATGTTCACAGAAAATTTTGCCGCACGCGGCATTTTTTATAAATCCCTCTGCGGAGTTACAAAACTTAAATCAGTAAAATCTTACGATTAGAGGACCAAAACTGTTAAAATTATTATGGCTTGAAGTGGCTTTTGTAATGTTTTATGCAATTTAATAATGTGAGATGATATTAGAAAAAAGATAAAATAGTCTATAAAAAGTCTGTAAATTAGTATTATCTAGACAAGTAAAACAGAGTTAAAGGAGTATCTTAAAAGTACGACACGTAGATAGTCGACTAAGCTTCGGCAGTTAAGATTGTCAAGGCAAACGGTAAGTGCGACACCAGCGATGAAGGATCTTAAGAATGCAGAATAGTACGATTACGAGTAGAGTTCGAAAAAGACAAGACCCATAAATGGTCTTTTCGTTTACGAAGCGCTTAAAAGATAGCGGCGACAAGAAGGCAACGATGACGGCAGTATTGTCACAAATAAAAAGGTAGTTATTACAACAGTAGTTGGTTACAGAATCCAAAACTTTGTCTTCGGAAATTTTGATGAGTCTTCTCGATAAGACAACGGACACAGGAGAGACGTAAGTACGAACACGCTTATGCGAACGGACTCGCCGATCGGTCTATGTAGAGAAGACAAAAGACTCAATGCGGGCACACTGCTCAGACAGGAGAAAACAAGCTCGACAGCCGAGCGCCGATCTCGCGAAACACGGCGCACGTGTTACGCCCGCGATCGGCGGCTCCACCGTCGAACCATCGATCGATATTGAGCATAGTGGGGGGGACAGTAAGCGTTGCCACAGAAATTTGCCCGAAACTAATTTCAAGCACATTATATCGCATGTACAATTCACACTACGTATGCACGCTTAAAAATGTTCTTTCAATATTTAGGTTAACGTAGAAAATATATACCA
>NW_011964903.1:0-5188 GCF_000949405.1 Vollenhovia emeryi
TCCTTCGGTACTCGGTTTCAGTTCGGTTCCATTCAACACGTTTTCGTAACCTTTCTCCTGCATTACCAGCATTAGCTGAAATTTCCATACTGGAAAATTCTCCTGCCCGGACAATTTTCGCACGGTGGCAAGCTCGTTGCCGATGCTAGCCATTTTACTTGAATTTCTCGCAGTCGTTGACAATGCAAGAAATAACCTTTCGGGAGTCTCGTCTCGTCTAGTTGAGAGACCGTTGTCCTCCTTCGTTTTCTAGGTTACCTCGGTTCAACTAACGTTCCGCAGTGGAAGCGTGCTCTCGGCCCATAACCTGTTGTTATTTTATCCGGGCAGCAACCAAATAAACTCGCTAATTTACTTACAGCAATATATGTGCTTTAATGAGCAACTCAGGTAGTACAGGAACGGTATTAACCACAGAATTGTAACATTCAGAATGTATAAAAGAAAACGTGAGTGTTACAGCGTGTAAGCGCATGGAAATCCGAACAACAGTACAGTGAAACGGAAACGGAAAAGCAACTGGCTAAGAGAGAGTGAGCACACACAGTGTGTCAAACCTAGACATGGAAAAGAAAAATAAACAAGCCAGGAAACTACTTAAACTCAATCAAACTTATGTCTAGGGAATCTCAGATGGCGCAATGTACTTAAGCAATATTACAACACTTACATTGACCGCATAATAGCGTACTTTGGCATGGACCAAGCTAAGCCTGTCTCAATCCCAGCCGATTCTCATGCAACGATATATACAAGAAACAACGACAATACACCATGGAATCAAATCCCGTATCGAGAAGCGATAGGATCATTATTATTTATAGCGACAGTCTCAAGGTCCGATATCTCTTACGCCGTCGGTCTCATGAGTCGATTTCTTAACAATTATAACCTATCCCATTGGCACGCTGTACAAAGAATTTTCAAATATTTGATAAGTACTAGAGACTACGGGATCTTGTATCAAGGAAACAACGCGAAGCATAGCAACCTGGTCGGATATTCAGATTCCGACTTCGCCTCTGACTTAGATAGTAGACGGTCCACTAGCGGTTACATGTTCATGCTAGCGAATGGACCTGTAACCTGGAAATCAAAGCGTCAAGACACCGTGAGTCTCACTACCGAAGCGGAATATATCGCAGCCAGTCTAGCATGTAAGGAAATATTATGGTTAAGAAAATTAATGGTGGACATTGGACATCGATGGTCTTATCCAACAAAGCTATACGTCGACAACCAAAGCGCGATAAAATTGGTTAAAAACCAAGAGTTCCACAGTAGGACTAAGAACATCGATGTTCAATATCATTTTATCCGCGAGAAATATGAAAATAAAATAGTAAGTGTTCTATATATTCCCAGTGAAGATCAGTTGGCCGATGCGTTTACAAAACCTCTGCCACGCGTTCAGTTTGAAAAACTAAGGTCCAAGATGGGTATCACCAGTTCTGAGAATGCATAGACACTTTCAAGAGCATAAGTTTCTCGTTATATGTTCACGAACAGAAAACGTTCAAAGGGTGAGAGTGTTGGAATACGGCAATTTAATAGAAATAACACTATTCCGTTTACGTTTCTTTTCACATTTTCTGATATTATTTATGTTCCGCGGGTTACCGACGTATTCCACGCCCTCTAAAGCCAATCGCGTCACGGCGCTCTAAAGGTGGCGCTCGCAATACTTCCGCCGGCAGAGGAAGACTTCCGTCTTCTTCCCAGCCGTGGTCGCTCTGTGTGTATGTCTACCACCGTATGACTCGCTCAGTCGAACGGTTCGCACGTCTTCCGACGGAAGATAAATTTTTGATCCTGCGGGATTGCATCATCCCGCGCGTGGCCCGGTTACCGGGCCATTGCATTGTTTAACTCATATTTAGCCTATTGGTTCGACGTGGCCGTGTGCTATAGTGTGGGGACTTATACATTGGAGGACAATTGGTTCGACGTGGCCGTGTCGGCTCAGCGTTTGAGCCGGGAGCCATAGGATAGAAGAAGAAGAAGAAGAAGTATGACTCGCTCTCACATATCAAGACTAGTTTTGTTTTGTACCACGTTTTACAAGCCATTATAATAAATTGTGCTTGCTCACGTCGGACTTCGTTCGCTATCCACGCAAACCTCAATAGTAACTCATCTTTTTAAATACTTTAGTACACACCCCTTTTTTTAGCATTTCTGCAAACAATTGGTTGCGTTATCATGCCGAAGGACATAGAATATATATCTAAAAGACGAAAGAATCAATTAATTATTTGTGAATATAATTTATGTAAAAATTCGAATTCGTTAAAATCAGTCGAGTCACATAAAGAATGTAGTAATATTAATGAAGCAGTATTGACTAATGAAAGAAGTGACAATGTGCCACCTGTACAAGAATATTGTTCAGATGGTGTATTGTCTGACGATAGTAATGGATTTCATAATCTATCACTTGAGATTGAACTTGATACAAATAGTACCAATGACATTGAATCAGATAATGATACTCCTTCAATGATAAATGAAGGAGTGTCATTATCTGATCATAAAGAGGAAAATTTATCGAAAGATTTAAGAATGTTTATAACTAATAGTAACATTGCACTGCAAACGAGTTACTTCGAATTCTTAAGAAAAATGGTCATACAGAATTACCTAATGATGTTCGGTCTCTGCTGGGAACACCACGAAATGTGTCTGCGCGCATTCAATCTCTTGGCAAGGGTTATTATATTCATTTTGGTCTTTCTTGTCTTGAACGATCCATACAGATGTATTCTTCTTTTATAAAGAAAAATAAGGTAACATTAAATTTAAATGTAGATGGTTTACCACTTTGTAAAAGTTCTACAAATCAATTTTGGCCCATTATGGGATCACTAGAAGAAATAGATATTTACACATCACCATTTATTATCGGTGTGTATCATGGCATGTGCAAGCTAGAAAATGCAAATAAATTTTTGACTGATTTTATTAATGATTTTACTTTTCTCTTACAAAATGGAATAACTGTTTCAAATATCAAATATAGTGTTGCTATTGGTGCAATATTGTGTGATGCCCCAGCTAGAGCATTCATTACATACACAAAAAGTCATTCAGGATATTTTTCTTGTTCAAGATGTACACAAGAAGGAGATTACATCAGATTAGTTGTTTTTTTGGAAACTCATAATACTTTACGTACTAATAATTCATTTCGAAATCGTTCTCAGCCCGAACATCATACTGGTGATTCCATTTTAGAGATACTTCCTATTGGGATGGTGTCGCAAATTCCTCTTGACTATATGCATCTCGTTTGTTTAGGTGTTACAAAACGATTACTACAACTGTGGCAAAGAGGTAATAAAAATATCAGATTATCGAGAGAATCTGTAAATTTAATTTCGCTTCATTTAATAGTAATTAAACTATATATTCCATTGGAATTTGTAAGGAAACCTAGATCTTTGGAAGACATTGATAGATGGAAAGCTACAGAATTGCGACAGTTTCTATTGTATACTGGAATTGTAGTTATGAAGTCCATATCACCAATTTGTTACAATCACTTTCTTTGCCTTAGTGTTGCGATAAGAATATTGATTGATCCACAACTGTGCGTGACATTTAATGATTATGCAAAATCACTATTATTGCACTTTGTTTTGAATTGTGGCAATATTTATGGTTATGAGTATTTGTCGTATAATGTTCACAACCTTATACATCTTGCTGACGATGTACTAACCTTTGGTTCTTTAGACAATGTCAGTTGCTTTAAACATGAAAATTATATGCAAAAAATAAAGAACAAATTACATCGATCAGGAAAACCTTTAGAGGAATTAGCAAACCGTATATTTGAAGAATCGCAACTTCCAATTCAACCTTGTTACGTGAAAAAATATCCCATTGTTAATTACACCAAGAATAATGAAATTTCTCATCTTCAATATGAAACTTTTAAAATTGCTATTAACAAAACTGATAACTGTGCTTTATTGCATGATAAGTCTGTGATTTTTACTTTGGAAATTTTGGAAGAACATGGAAATGTATTTCTCCGCGCGCAATCCTTTTTAAATCTTGAATCTTTATTTACTTCACCGTGTCTTTCTGAAAAGCTTGGTATATTTGTGATACCAGATATTACTTCTTTTAATGTTATTAAAATTCCGGCAACGCAAATACAAAGAAAGTGTGTAAAAATAAAAGGTTTTGATCGACATGAATCATTAGTAATAATTCCGCTTTTACATATTAATAATTAGATACAGTTTAAATGGCTTTTATATTAAAATTGTTTTCCTTAACCTTTCGTCTTGAAGATTAGAGATACGTCGTACTCGTGTGACTTTCATCTAACGATGACAATGGTGAGTACAATATTTCTATATTTCTTTTGTATTTATTAACACGTTGTGCATATATGCATATACAAAGTGTCCCATAACATTTTAAATATAATATATTACAACATTTTTCATGTTACAATATTGTGAAACGTGGAATGATAGTGGTTAGAAATGTGTTAATACCATATCGATGATAAAAAAACCGAATATTATTTGCTGCCATCTGTTATTCAATATTATATTATTTATTATTATTTATTGGTCAAATTATATTAAGCAATTGATAAGTATAATAAATATGTTACATATATTTAACAGATAATGGCTACGGAAATTGTACAACACACAACAAATTATGCAGTAGTTAAATTCTTGTCGGATTGTACATTTTCCGAAATTCCTACTGCCTGGCTTTCCAAAGAGGGTGATGGTGGTCTAAAATGTTGGTGGCCGCCACGAACTGCAAATGCCCCAATTTTAATTGCGAATTGCACGAGTCCCAATACAAATACGTGGAACTTACATGAGGTGGAATTAATAAAATATTGCTGTAAGTACTTTCACTTTTTATGTCACCTCTATTTTTAACAAATTTTTTCGTACATAAAATGAGAAAGAGAGAGAGAGAGAGAGAGAGAGAGAGAGAGAGAGAGAGAGAGAGAGAGTAGAGAAAAAGGTTTTTTGTCATTTATCTATTTCGTGATAATAAAAATTATGATTAAAAAAAATACATTACTATTTATTCGCAATAAAATTTAATATTTAAATTAATATAAATTATAAAATCTATTAAGAGTTGCAATCGAAAGAATCATTACTTGTCACAACGTGATTAACATCGAAGATTTATATAATTTTCC